>NW_020956838.1:3045-7037 GCF_003031625.1 Empidonax traillii
CAAGCAGTACCCAGACAGTTTAAATCCACTTTATCTGGGTGTTTTTTAGCTGCAGAATGGGATTGGAAAACTCCCCTGCTCCCTGTGGAGCGAGGATTGTTGCACCTCTGTAGTAACAAACATTCCCTGCAATCCCCTTACACCGAGGAGTAAAGAACTACAAGCTGAAGTGATCAGTGGCCAATATTGATTATTCAGAGTGCTAACAGCCACATAATTTAAGCAGAGCTACCAGTGATGTGGTTTAAAGTGTGCAACGAGGGCAGGCTGGAGCTTTGCTGAGCCTGAGGAGCTCCTGGAGGTTTTCCCTGGGCCACAGGCTCGACATGGGGTTTATTTTTAAAATATTACGAGCTGAAAACTAATCAGGCCCGCAATGCACATTGGAATCCATCTCTTTCACTGCTGGCAACCTCAGACAGATAGATTTGTGAGTGCTGTAAGGAAATAACACCCCCCCACCCACCTCCCCAACTCCTCAAAGTGCCTTTGCCCACCTCAGCTTTCGGTTTTGACATTTGGGAAGGGGAAAAAAAAAAAAACAATTCATCACACCTGAACTCCTGCCTTGTGCTGTGCCCTCTGGAGTTCTCTGCCTCAGCAATATTTGGAGTTTTTCCTGCTCTCACTGCCCTGACCTGCCCCGGTGAGTGGCCGGGGTGACCTGGTGGGGCAGCTCTGCCGTGAGCAGGTCCAGAGTGCAGAGGAGTTTCCAGTGAAATCCCACCTGTTGGTAGTGCAGAGTACCAGGAACTGCTGCTTGCTGAAGCCCTGGAGTTCATTCTTGTCAGAACACAGAGTGCAGGGCTGCAAAATCCCCCATTGGAACCCTCCCTGCAGTTTTGGGGTCGGGCTGGCCACGATTTCCCTGAGTTCCTCAAAGGTGGGGACTGCAGGAGCAACTCCCCTCCTGGGGGACTGGACGTGTTAAATCATCGACGAGTCATATGTGTGTGTGTGTGTGAGTGCTTTAATTTGTAGCTTTGCTTAAATTACGTGGAGTCCTTCAAAAAGGGGGGGAAAAAAAAAATCAATTTGACTTTGGCAGCTGTCTCCAAAATGCTGCCAATCACCAGAGGATCCTGGCTATTTTTAAGTCTCCTGAAATCAGTCTGCATTAAGGCAATAGCTGTGCTTGGATTTAAGCCCAGGACTCTATCAATATAAAATGATTTGTTGCAAGTTTAAAGATGCTTCATCCCCATTCTCTCTCTTTTCATTTACATTTTAAGCTTTCATCAAGCCGTGGATCAACAATACTAATAGAGCCATTTTTTTTTTTTTTCCCTCCCCCCTCTCTCCTGCTTCACACTTTTCCTGCAAAGAACACCTGGGACTGTGTGTTCTGACACGAGGGGGGTGGTTTCTCTTCTGTTCAAACCAGTTTGTCCCCTGAAGGAACCCACTCTGAGCCTTTCCAGCCTTGTGCCACTTGAATGTTTTCCAGTCAAGTCCTCGGGGCCGTGAAATGTGTGATTAGGAGAGTGATGGGAAGCAAAAAGGAGATGATCCTTCCTGCAGCAGCAACGGAAATAAACCAGTAAAGAAGAGATTTTGGGTTTCCCTGATCCAAGATTGACGTTTGCAGAGAGCAAAGCGCATCAGAACAACAATCCTTGGGCTTTGTCACTTGTCAGTTATTCCCAACAGGAACAATTGTAGATTTTTCCAACAATTAAGTTTCTCATCCCTAATTTAATAACTATTGCTTCAGCTTCTCACTAGTAGAAGCACAATATCCCCTATATGTTTTCCCCAGATTTCCTGGGATTTCTATGGCACCCCCCATCTTGTAGAAGCTTTTTGTATCCTTGACCTGCATTTTGGCCTTTTTCTGAAATTTTTCGAGACATATGGTCATCAAATAACTAAAATAAATTTTTTTTAAAAAAATTAAATTTGAAAATAAACTTCTTGCTCAATCTGTGACGAAAAGGTTGGACTTTTTTTTTTACAGCTTTGCTGTAAATATTGGCTAAAAATAGCTTAAAAGTAGCAACTCTTGCTGTGTCACAGCTAAATGTGATTTCTGATACGTATATGTAATTAAAGCAGAGCTGTTTGATGGTCTCTGTGGGTGAGGGGCTGTCTGAAAAAAACAAATATCAGGTTTTTTGCCTGTCCTGTCTCAACACCTGCACTGAAGATTACACAAGGCGAGCTGGTTGGTTGCTGTTCAGCTCTTTTGTGCCCTCAGGGCATTTTGCAGCAGCGTTAAAGCCTCTGGGAAAGAAAAGAAAAATAAGAAAAGTTCATTCTCCTTCCTTATTTGATTCTTTAAAGCTCCCTAATTTGTATAATTTCTGTCCTTTTTTTTTTTTTTTTTGGCAGGAAAGCCCCTCCAGGCCCTGTGGCACCGTTTGCACTCGTGCCTTGGCATTCGGAGCTCTTCAGTTCATCAGCAGAGCAAGGAAAACCTTCCTGGAGAGTTTCCATCAGAGCCATTTGGTGATGAAGGGAGGGGGAACATCTTTTCTGATGCCTTCAAGCAGGAGCCACCATTTCCAAGGGAACTTCCAGTGCCCTTATTAATAGAGAAGTAATTTTTTCCCCGACCTGGGGAAGGTGAATGTTGGGAGTGGGGAGATGGAGGTGACTTAGGGGAAGTTGTTTTGCTTTGGTTCTTGTTGCCAAGTGCATGTAGAGCTGGGGGAAGGTAGTTTGGACGTGCTGACTTCCACCAGGATGGTTAACTCAGGAATAACTTCTGGAAAATCTAATGTAGGGAGGAAAAAAAATGGTGTTTTTCCCAAACTCCCTCAGAGTGCCCACTGTGTAAACTGTGCTCTTCTGTTGCAGTCTTATCTGACTCGTGAAAAACAGCCTTGAATTAATAAGATGCAAATAGAAGGGGGAGGAAAACCAGGTAGAGACCAATCACTGTCATAAAAATTGCCAAAAAAGAATCAGAGTGTTCATAAAAGTGTCCAACGTTGGTGTTGTGCTGCAGGACCAATAAAAGGGGTATAAACAGAATATAACCTTGAAATGAAATAAATACACCCTTGGAGGAGGAAGAAATAGTGCCCTGGGCTTTGTGCCAGACAAGTGAGTGTCAGGTTCTAATTACTCAGGGTGTATTTAAGAGCCAAATGTCCCAATCCAGCTGTTCCTCCAAGCCCAGGACGTTCCCCCTTCCATTTATCAAGTTGTTCCCTAACAATATGGATTACTGGGTGTAGGGGTTGCCCTTTACAGCCAGGGAACTTGGCTGAATTAGAAAAAAAAAGGTTCTTTGGGGTCAAGGACTTTTTGCCCTTGTCTTGCTTCCAACCCACCCTCCACCAGAGCAGGTTGGTGGGATGAAGTTTAATCTGGAATTCAACACTTCTGACAGGGCACTGTTGGTTTCTGGAGATGCTCCTGGTGTCTCTGTGTGACTGGAGATCAGATATTTGGGTTAATGTCCCAACGCCATCGTGTCACCTGCTTAGAAAAGCAGCTATTTACTGCAAGGAAATGCAGATTTTAATTAATTTTTCAAGTGCTGTTGGAGCAGAACTGCCTTTAGGTGGGCAGATATTTTTTTTTTGGTGATTCAGCTGAGTCTGAGATTGGGAAATTACCTGGGGGAGGCAGGTTAAGGAAAGTTGGATTGAGACAGTGTGACTGAAAATACCTGGAAAGCAGCACCAAACTCCCTGTATCGATTCTAGGACCGTTTGAATTTCACCTGCATAATGAGATAGATGGTGTCAATGGGAAGGACAGGATAAAAAAAAAAAAAAAAGGGATCTGGAAGATGAGAATATTAAAATGCAGAGCAATAACTTCTTAAGGAGCAATTGAATCTTAATATCTGGCATTGCTTTTGTTTGCAAGCTGAAGTCTGGGCCTCACCTGAGGGCAAATCTTACTGAAATTAAAATCCTTGTAACCCATTTCTGCTCCTGTTTGGCTTCACCAGATCTGAGCTGGAGGGTTTTAAATTCCCCAGGACAGCGAGGAACTCAGATTAAACAAAACGCAGCACAAGGAAGATTAAATAAAAT
>NW_020956838.1:7241-52135 GCF_003031625.1 Empidonax traillii
GTTTGCAAGCTGAAGTCTGGGCCTCACCTGAGGGCAAATCTTACTGAAATTAAAATCCTTGTAACCCATTTCTGCTCCTGTTTGGCTTCACCAGATCTGAGCTGGAGGGTTTTAAATTCCCCAGGACAGCGAGGAACTCAGATTAAACAAAACGCAGCACAAGGAAGATTAAATAAAATAAGTTTGCAGATTGTTTTTTTTAAGGCACTGATTATCCTGTTGTGGCCTTGGAGATGAATTACACAAATCACCGACTGCAGGGCACGGGGAAACCTTCGAATTAACCCTTTTCCGAGGGCAGGAATTCCACTTGTAGGAGCTGTGCCTTGTACACATTTTGCTGACTATTCCACTTATTTTCCTTATGCTTCCACACTCCCTTGCTGAAGCTGTGCTTTTTGAGATGAGATTATAGCTCTTACTGATAACAAAGTGCTCCTGCACCGAGAGAGCCACTCGCAGCCCCCCCCTTGAAACGGGGCTGTTTTATCAGGGTAATGCACAAGCCAATTGACACGTGTCTCATTCCATCAATCCCGGGCTCTGATGGCCTAAAAGGATTACCGGGGAGATGAAGATCTGATGGATTGCCGCTTAAGCTGAAGGATCACCCGTCTGGTTGCGTGTATTTTGGAACTTGCGGAGCTCCAGGGACGAGCAGCGAGAGGCACCTGGGGCTGGGAGGGACCTGCAGGGCTGGAACCTCTGCTGGGTTCAGCACATTCCCCTCATTTACACCAGTACCATCGTTACTCTGTCAATTAAATGATTTTATGGGAGTTCCCGGCGCTTTCCACCGGCAAGAGCTTTGCTTTGGGTTGAAGCCCTTGGGCTCCAGGGGACATAAACATTTCAGAGCAGCGTTAAAGGACAGGGCACAGGGGGAGATGCTTCGCAAAATGGGAGTGGAAGGTTCAGGGGAGAAGGTCAAAGGGTCGGAGCCCTCGGTTTAAAACGCTCTTTCGGGTTTTAAGGATGTAATTATGATTTTTTTTTTTTATTGCCTGCCAAGAGGGTCAGAGCAGCCCAACTGCTGTTTGGTTTTAATTAAACAGGTTTTGAGGAACTTCAGCTCAGCTTTTCACCTCTCAGCACTGGAAATAAAATCCCCCCCCCAGTGTGCCCTGATAGACTGGTGTCTCTTTTTATGTTCCCAGTGGCTAGGGGAGATGTTTTTCCCTTTGAAGTCCCCAAGAGGTTGCAGATCCTGTGCTGCTTCTTTCAGATGATTATCAGAGGGGATCTCAGCCACTCACTGGTACCTGGGGGTGCTGATGCTTTCAGAGAGCAAAGCCAGGAACACCCAAAATCACCCCCTGCTGGGGAAGTGGCTGGAATTTGGAAAGCTCCACCAGCTTTTCAAGCCTTTGAAAATTTCGGTCTCTGCTTTCACTGCCTTAATATTTTTTTTTTAAAATTAATTTTTTTTGTTAAATTTTTATCATTAAATTATTCTTTCTTTATTTATTTTTTTTTCTCTCTTCAATAAATTATTCCCTAAAGTAGACTCCTAGAGGCAGGAAAACGTTCAGCAACCTCAGGTTCACTGAAGAGCTTCGAACAAAACTGAGTAAGAGCAGACAGTCAGGGTTGGACCCCCTGATTTTAGGGGTCTTTTCCCGACCTAAATGATTCCATGATTCTGTGATTCCACGTGTACTGGCTTTTGGTGCTCGGGATACACGAGCACCACTTTTCAAAACAGGGAATAAAATGAAAATGGAGTGTTCCAGAAGCCTGGAAAGTTCTAGAAGAAACAGTGATAAACCACTAAAACCAGTATTGCTTTCCCACATTTCCCACTCTGAATTCTCCTTCGAAACAAGAGGTGTTGTTTGCAAGGCAAAATTTGCAGAATATACATATATATTTATTTTTAATTCCTTATTTTTCAAAGCTTGGCCTTTAATTAATCTTTCTGCTCCTTTTACTGCCTTTTATTTCTCTGCTCTTGTGCTGCATCCAGGGCCTGGGGTGCTTTGGTTCCCAGTTCCTCACCACACCCTTCAAATTTCCTCAAAATATAATCAATATTTCAAAGAAATCTGCTAAAATAACAAGCCCAAGTGTATCAAAAAGCAACGATTGAGTCAGCAAAGATCTGGGAAGTGACAGACAGCCCGAAAAACGTTCACAGCTTTTAGTGTTTACAATTCACCTGTTGGGGACCATCAGTGGAAAATAAAATAAGGCTCGATTGACAGTGATGATTAACAACAGGCTGAATCCACAGCATAAATCTCCACAGTAGTATTTGAGTGGAGGATTTGATTTTAGTCCGTTTTCTGAGGGATATTGGCAGTCAAATAATAGTAAAGATCCTTTTTAAGAGCTAATTACAGGGCACTAAAGGGCTCCCAGTCCAGCAGTGGTTTGCTCCTGTTCCCATTCTGCCACTCCACAACTGTCACCCCTCATTAGCATTTAAATCAGAAGTATTTGGGCTTAAATAAGCTTTATTTCTGATTAATGTAATGCCACGATTTTGTGTCTTTTTTGGGGGAGGCGTCTTCAGCTTAAAGTAGGAGAGCTTATGATAAATACAGGAGATGGGGGAGAAGCTGATTAAATTAGTTGTGGGAATGGATGGGAGGAAAAATGCACAGATGAGCAAATTCAGGGGTTTTCAGCCCTGTTCCCCGAATTTGTGAATGGATTCAGTGTGCTGCTGGAAAAAATAGAAATATTTAAAGACTTTTTTTAAATGAGGATTAGCGGGGAGAGGGAAAAAAAAATTTAAAAAAATAATTAAAAAAAAAAAAAAAGAGAGTTTTTTGCCTGCTGGAAGAAGTGAGTGCTCCGTGAGCAGTTTCCCAGGTCTTATGATATCATAAATTTGGGATGTTAATTAGAGGGGGAAAAAGGTGCAGGTGCAGAAATGAAGCTCAAAATTCCCCCTCCCTCCCACGTCCCCCCCAAAGAATAAAAAGTAACATTTAAACCCCTCCAAACCCAACCCCAAAAGCCTTTAAGACCCTTTCCTAATAAGATTGCTTAAAACTGCAGCGGGTGAGACAAAAGGATGATTTAGAAGCGCTTCAATTGCCGTGCTTTAAATCCCTCAACTTGGCTCCAAATGGCTTTTGGGGGTTCAGGATGAATTTGGTTGCCCATCTGCTGTTGAAATCCCCTTGTTTCCTGAGAGTGCTGAGAGCAGAAAATACAAATACCTGTTTATGGCCAACCTCCTCCTAAAAATTTTCCAAAATGTCTGGTCTGTGGCCACGTTTCAGGAGTGGGAAATGACTTTGATGGAGGTCAAGAGGCAAAGCTCTCCATCCTGAGAAAGGAATTTGAACTTAGAAACTCCACTAAAAGGAATGTCTCACCTGGAGGAATAGGAAATTATTACCCAAACAGATTTACAACAAGCGAGTGCCCAGCAATTAAATATTATTGTTGTGCATTATTTCCACTTATTGGCCTTAAATGGCAAAGGGAGGTCTTGGGGAGAGAGGGCAGATGTTGTGTCATCATCTCCATGGTTTGGATCTCAGATGCTTTGGGACAAATCCTGGGCTGTTCTGTCAATAGAAATCCAGAAACCCTCCCTAAATTTAGCAGCCTGGCTCCATCTGGCCCCTGGTGTGGATGGAGTGCAATCTGAGCCTCTCCTGGCCTTGTTCTGTCCCTGGGGTAAATGTTTTACCTGAGAAGGCCTTTCCTTGAAGAAAATGAGTCTGTCTTCCAGTTCTCCCCACGGTGATGCAGCTCAGGCCAATGATCAGAACAGAAGTGGGGCTGGTTCCCTGTGCTGGGCCAATATTGACAGGAATTTCAGCTCCACAGAGACTTAATTTGGGACTTAAGCCCATCTTAAGTCTCATTTCAACTGAATTGGCCAGATTTCTGATAGGAAACTTCTTGTCTGATTTACCAAAGCTCTGGAAAGAAACCAGTGAAGAGCCTTCAGCCTCTCAAAAAGAATAATTTGGGATGAAATGAAAACAGGGGAAGGCTCTTCCCAGTTTCTCGTGTCCTACAGATTGTCCAAGGGAACAGCAGAGTGGGTGGTTCAGAACAAACAGCGTTGCCACGAGATGCTGTTGATGCCAAAATAAAGGCAAAGGGAAGAAAAATCCATTAGATTCTATTCAGCCCAGGTAAATAAAAATTAATGGGAGCTGGGTAAGGCTTTTTCTGTGTAATTCCCACTGCTAAATGGAGGGGGAAGTGTCACCTTTGGTGTTCAGTGAAGGGGTTTAAATTGGGTGAGAAGTGTAAAACACGAAAGAAACCTCAACAGGCACAGGGAAGCAGGGTCTGAGACTGTCACAGGCAAAATAAAACCAGTTTGGAGGGAGTTTCATAAGTAAATGTAGTGGGTTGGGTGAGGCAATTCCTTAGAGACCTGTCCCCTCAAATCCCATGGAAATCCCATGGGAATAAATACCAGATAAATACCAATAAATACTCAAATACCAGGAGGGAAAAGAAATGGGGGAAAAACCAGAAAGATAGAAGGGACAAAAAGAAAAGGGAAGCCCTTGCCATGGTGAAGGATCCCCCTCAAAACAGGGGGAGGAGCTGGAATAAAAGATGTCAGAGCGTGTCCTGCAGCTATTTACATGTATCTTGCCCTTAATGAAAATAAATCACTGCATTAAACACTCCATACATCAACCCCCTCCCTGCACAGTCCTGGGCAAGCAGGAAAACATGGAAGTTATTACCCAAACGCTGGGTTAGAGATGAGTGAGAGTGGAGCAGTAATAGGAGCCCATCAATCTCAGGGCAAGCCTTAGGCTGGGTTTTGATGTGTTCTGAGCGAGCCAGGCCCAGCAGAGCAGCTCCCAGTCAAGCTCTTGCCGAGCTAAATCTTCCCCTTTGGCAGCAGGAGCAGGGCAGAAGTGGATTTATTCCACTGGGCCTGGACTTATCAATATTTTACGGGGTCAAGTCTGGCGAAGGTTCCCCTGTGTGAGCTGGTTGCTTTTCCACTTGGGTTGGTACAGCGTAATTCCAGCTTGATTTCCAGTGAAAAACTCTCTCAGACAGCCCCTTGACTGGGGTGTTACAGCTCAATTTGATTTTAGAAGGGTTTTTTTTTAAATTTTTTCTTTTTTTTTTCCTACAGGGGAGATGTTCCTTGAGTTGAGAGAATTGCAAGGGCAGCCTGTGTTTACATCAGGGCTTCTTGCAGCCCTGCAGATCTACACCTGTGTGTTCATACTGGCTGGAACTGGGTGCAGAAAGAGAGATTTTGGTCAAATCATTACAAATCTGAATAACCTGGTCATGCTGGACATCCCAAGGGTCCACTGAGGGCCTCCAGTGAAGCTTTGGGGAAGAATTTAACCCATTTTCAAGGTGGGGGGCTCAGAATTTTCTAGAATCCATGGGCACCTCCAGCAGTGACAGCCAGAACTGAATTCCCCAGAGAAAGCATCTTCTCCCATTTGAAAATTGCTTATAAACGATCAGAATCTGCAACAGGGAAATCACTGAAAAGGCTGTTTTTTTGATAGTCTGTGGTGGTGGGGAAAAAAAACAACTGCAAGAGCTCCGTCTGAGATGTTTGCTCGTCAGTTAATTGTGGTTTGAAACTTTTGTTTTAATGGCTGTTTACAATAAAAGCCGCGGGAGGAGCAACACTTCCTTAAATACAGGTTGCTATGGAATTTCTGCAAGGAACGAGCAAATGGAAGCGACTAAGAGGGCAGGAAAGACACCTGAGACTGGAGCAAAGAGGCAGCCACAGACTGAGCCCTGGGTGTTCCTGCTCTGGGAATAAAAGAGAGGCAGGACTAAAAACAGCTTGAGCTGCTCTTTGTGCCCAACTCTCCTCAGTCTATGAAACGTCTGGAGGGGGAAGTGGCACTTCTTGCTCCAGCAACTTGGTTGGGGTTGGACCAGAAGCAGGAGAAAAAGTGATGAGTGCAGGCAGGGCAAGAGGAGGGAAAAAAACATTTCCAAGGTTTCTTTCTTAATTTTTTTTCTTTCAAAATCAAGTAATTTACTGACCTGGGGAGATGTTTGCACGAGGTGTTTGCACCTGGGTCAATTTACAGCAGACACAGGACGATTTTGACCTGCTTCAAACGTTCCTCTTGGAGAAGTTTGGGGGTTTATCCTCTGGAATGACTCGGTTGATCAGAGCCTCTTCACACACAAGCAGTGCTTAGGAGATTGTTAGGCTTAATTAGTTTATAAATCTGTCTCCAGTAGCTGCACATGAAAATTTAATGCGCCAACCCCGCGACGACACGGTGCTTTTGTACTTTGTTAGGAGACAATATCCTGGAATAGACCTAAGATGGGAGCAATAAAGATTAAAAACCTTTCCAAATGGTCCAGATGTTCCTTCCAGAGCCGTCACCAGGCAGTGGTGACACCGTGGGGACACCCAGGTTCTGGAGGAATGCCCTGATGATCTTTTCAGTAATTATCTCCCCCAAACCCCACCCCCTAATGCTGGATAAAACCTGCAATATAATAACATTTGCTGTTGCTTTTGCCCCCATCCCCCAGCTGCAGAATTAGAAGCTTGCAACAGTAAAGGCTTTTTGGGTGAGGACTTTTTCCTCCTTCCCATTTTTGAGCTGTGTTTTCAAGCCTGAGGATGGAATTCTTTACACCAGCTCTACCTGTGGGCAGGCTTGCTCCTCAATAATATGTTTATTTTTTTTTTGGTGGGGTTTTTTTCCTTGCTTATTTATGCATAAATACAATAATTGTTGCTGCTCCTCACAAGGGAAGCTCATCCTATGTCAGGGAGGCCATGCCAAGAATATAAATAGAATAATCTCCCGTTCCTGCAGCTCTGAGTAATCCATGCTGCACATCTCACAGGTGATAACAGCTTAAACATGAATTCATCTGAGAGCATTATGCGATAGAAAAGGTACACAGAGTTAATTAAGCCTTGGGGGCGTCCAGGATTGATCCTGAGCTGCTGTAAATTGGCTTAACTTCGTTGGCTTGAAAGGAATCAGCCTCATTTACACCGCGGGAGGATTAAGCCTCTCCATTTGAAGATGCTTTAGATCTGAATATCTCAAATTAACATGTACAAATTCTTTGTTAAGGGGATGGTATTAATTATTCAGTGTACAGTAGGGTGTGAGTTTAAATAGTTTGGAAGTGATGAGATAGAACAGGAACCCTTTATCAGCCTCAAAGGTTTGTGGTGTCCCAGAATCCCAGGATGGTTTGGGCTGGGAAGGGACCTCAAAGCTCATCCAGAGCCACCCCCTTGTGCCTCAAACTTCCTGTGTCCTCTTGTGCCCTCTTTCAACCCTCAAATTTCCTTGAGTTGAACCTGAAACTTGTGTTTGACTCAAAACCTCCTCCAGGCTGGTGACTCTGGGGTTTTTCCTGTGTCTGTGTGCATCCACACAAACACACATATACATTTATAATATACTGGTGTATAATACCTATATTTATTTAGAATATTTATTTATAATTATTTAGAATATCTGTGTATTTAATATATTTATATATTATATGAATATTATATATATTTATATATTTATATATTTATATTTGTATATTTATATATTCAATATATTGTATATATTTATATATCATACTTATTCATATGAGTAAGTTGTAAATTCCTTTCTTAAACCTTCCTAGGATATTTTTTTTCTCCAAAGGTACTTTTTGCCAAACCAGTTTCTCGCCTCCAAATAATCCCTTTTAGTTTTTATTTTTTTTATGAGCAGGATATACTAAGGGATCCAGCCCACTGATTCCCTTCAAACAGCCTGAGCCTCTCGCAGCTTTATCCTTTTTGTTCTTTTTGTTTGTTTGTGTTTTTTTTTTAAATGGGTAATGAAAAACAGTTTAATATCATTATGCTCATCAGACAAAACTCAGTGAGGTTCAAAAGAAAGGCCTAAATAGATTGTGAGCTCAGCCCTGCCTCGGGAGAGCCCCGTGTTTTCCAGGCTCCTGCATCCTGACACATCCAGCCCTGCCCCAATGTTTATTTAATCCTGCCAGGGAATGCTCCTGGGCCGTGTTTTAGGATGTCAGGGGAGAGCTGGGCTGCAGGAAGAACATGACAGAGCTGCTTATTCCGAGCTCTTTCCTCCTCCTCCTCCTGTGGATCCCGGCCCTGGCACCTCCTAAATAATGGAGCAATGATTTACTTCCTCTCATTTGTTTGTTCTTGGTTTGTTTTCTTTAGTTTCCCCTTGTTTTCTCTGCTTCCAGAGTATTTTGAAGTGTCACAGAGAGCATCTCCTGGCAGTGCTGGAGAATTCCTGCTTGGAGCAGGACTTAGGGGACAACATTCTCCTTGTTGCTCCTCTGTTTATGCATTAAAAGGTGATTGCATCTTTTTGTGCTTTCTGGAATGATTTTGTTTAGCTCTGCTACAAAACAGAATTTACACCTGGCACCCTTGTGGACGCATTGCCCTCTTAATAATCTATTTCGGGGAACGAACTGGAGATTTTGGCACTGTTAGTTGGTAACATGTGCAGTGTCACTGGAGATGAGGGAAGTTCCTCACAGTCAGATGAAGGACAGGGTGTGAAATGCTGTGCCCAGAGAGCTGGAATAAATTCTGGTGTGTCTGGAGGTTTGAGTGGCTAAAATTAGATGTATCAATACATGCAGGTCTTCAGCACTTCCCGAACTTTCTTCTGTTGCCATTTGATTGTCATTTTTTTTTTCGGTGTGTCACATGAATGGCTCTTCAGCAGCACCATCACCCCAGCCTGTGCTTGCCTTGGACACACATCTCCATCACTGTAAAGAGAATTTACAGAGGACACCGACCACTGGTGTCCATCTGGGGCTGCAAAATCGTGGAAAACACCTGGTGGGATGTGGGAAACCCTTCAGCCCACCCTGTTGCCCCGAGGTGAGGGGTGTTCCTGTGCTGTTCCTCACAGTTTTCATGTGTGTGTTTGTGTGAGTTCAGTGTCCTCCCAGCATTCCATTCTGAGGCCATTCCAGTGCCACTGGCACAGCTTTGAAGCTTTTTTTCCCCCCCAGTGCCTAATTCACATCTCCATCACTTCACTCTAAGCCCACTGCTACTTGTGCTGCTCCACCGTGGACACAGAGGGTGAATTCTCCTTCTCCTTGCAGAAACATTTTTCCTATTTAAAGGTGATTATTGTGTCTTGGCTTCAGTCATTTTTTCCCCTCCAAATTAATCACCACCAATGATTCCAAGACTTCTTGCTCTCAGCTGGTTCTCCTCAGCATCCCTTCCTGCCTCTCCTTGGTGCTGATAATGGAACAGTGTCTCTCACGTGGTTCAATGAGATGGGCTTTTAGAGCCATCTGATCTGGGCAGATGCAAATTTGGGATGATTTTTTTTTTTTCCTGGGGCATACAAAGCTAAGAACACAAGGAAGGACACAAAGCTGCAGAGGGGGTTTATTTGTGTGTAAAAGAAAACATCTGAAGTGGCTGATGCCACTTCACCAAATCAAAAGGGATCCTTTTGATCCTTCGCTTTAAGATCCTGGAATGAATCAGCTGTGGGATTATCTGAATGACACTCCTGGGGAAAAAAAAATATAAAATAATCTCTCCAGGCAGGGGTTGGAGAGGTGGGAGCTGAGCCTCAGGTTAATAGTTGTGATGAATGGACAACTTGGCTTAATCCCTGGTGGCAAACAGGGAAGGGAATTTTCCTTGGGGGTTGATGCTTTTCATGGATACAGGTCTTTAAAAGCAGAGCACAGCTGACATGAGTTATCTGAAGAACTCTTAAACAGGGAAAAAAAATAAAGAAAAAAATCCAGAAGAGCTATTATTGTCATGGAATTGCATAAATTATTTAATTAGCACTAATTAAAACAAAGAGGGTTATCATACCAGGGATAAATCTGAGAAACAGGGAGCTCTTTAATGTGACAGTGAGAGGCAGGATTTCTCTTTTTTTGACAGTGCTGTGCAGTTTTCAGGTAGATTAACTTCTGTATGGTGGGATGGGAGGAATCAGGACAGGAAATATCTAGAAGGGGGGAAAAAATCATAAAAAAAACAAAGATGAGAAGTGTTTAAAGTATTAAAATGGAAGGATCACTTGCCTTGTGTGATGGTAAAGAATATGTGGCATGAATAGTAAAGAGATCTTGAATGTGTAGCAGAAAAAGGACATTTCTTTGGGCCCCATTCTCATGTTCTTCTAATTATTTGGGTTTTTACTTGCTGGTAGAGCCAGGCTGGGGAAAGCTGTTGGAGACAGAGCTGGAACGAGCTCCTCTCTCACCAGGTGTAGCAACTCTCATTTTCAGTAGATGTCAAAAAGTCATTTCAGAGTTAGCTGGGCAGAAAAAACGACTGAGAGGTCAGTCCTTGGGAATTGTTATTTATTTAAAAAAAAAAGAAAAAGAAAAAGAAAAAAAGGCATCTTTATAGCTTGGTAAGGAATGCATTAAACCTTTGTGAATTATTACCTTTCTGTGCCTAAATATTTTATTCAGATTAAGCCAACGGAATGGATTCAGATTGCTGAGTCAGAGATTGCTTCCCATGTCTATTATAACTTTGCCACGAGAAGTCCGGCAATAAAACAGCTTTTGCAGCTTTGGGGAGGGGAAAGGAGCTTTGGGAGGGGCAGGGGCAGAGCAGTTTGTGCCCTTCCTTCCCCACACAGGGGGTTTGGGCTTCGATTTTCTTGCTCAGGGTTCACGACTTGCAGGCCAAGATAACTGAATTGAACTTTCCTCCCTGTTATCTCACCGTGGAATTTGGAAGCTCCCAACGTTTTGGCTGTTGCTGCAAGGTGGGCACAAGAGGAGAGACTTCACCAAGGACACAATCAGGGAAGGATTAGCTGCAGATTAGCTCTAGAAAATGATAAATGCAGACAGTAAAACATCTTTTTTTTTTTCTGCTTTATTTACATGTATTGAGTGTTAACATTAATCTGCACCACATTCCAGGAATTCTTGCTTCCACAATGTATTTAAGGCATCTTGCTGCTCCTTTTTTTTTCCTCTCTTTATAACACTCAGAGAGGCAGAATTTCTGCTTCTAGATTATCCTTTTTGGCCAGAAATGTTGCCCCCAGGAGGAGCATTTGTGTGTCCTCCCATCTGTGTGCCTGGGATGGTCCTTTGGAGCCTCCAGCCAGTCCTGCTACGAAAATCAGTGGCTCCCAAGGGGTGTTTGTGGTTGGCAATGGATCTGTTCCACTTAAAACCTCCTGCCAGGTGAACAATCCTGTGGTAAATGAGCAGCATTTACTTATTATCCACCATTTGGAGTATTATTTCATTTTTTTCATTCTGATTCTTTTAATGTATTTTAGTCCATTTTATACAGTTTTCTTTTTTTAAAAAATATAATATATTATATATAATACAGGATAAATATAATCTATGTATATTTTATATATTTCTATTTATACCTGACCAATATAGGATAAATATAGTACAGGAAAAATATAGCATAAATATAACATAGAAAAAAATATCATACAGAAGAAATATCATATAGCATAATGTGGAACCCAGAGGTGTTTGGGGGTTTCTGTTTTGGTGGCTTTCTTCCTTTTTTTATATATATATATATATATATATATATATATATATATATATATATTTTATTATAAATAATAGAAAATATAAAAACTATATAAAAATATAAATATATATATATTTCATTATAAATAATAGAAAATATAAAAACTATATAAAAACATAAATATATATATATATTTGATTAGTAAAGTTAGTCTCATGAGCAACTTTATGTGGGAGCTGAGCCACAGCATTTTCCATCTCACTGATGCCATGATAAATCTTAGGAGCCATCTGGGATTTTTTTTTTTTTTTGATTAAACAGCACTTAAGCAGAAAAGGTTGATAGATGAAAATCAAGAAGGGTGTGAATAATAATAATAAAAAAAATCCTCCTTTTTTTTCTTTTTTTTTTTTTTTTTAACGTGGAGATTGAAATTCATTTCGTGCAGCTCAAATGGAGATTAATCCACAAGTTAAAGAGGCAAAAAAAATGAGTTTTTCCAGCAAGGAGCACACATTAGCAGAGAGAAATGAAAAGAGTCGCCTGAAGCTCAAGAGCCAGACCCAGATCCTCCCCAGCTCTGCCATCAGAACCCCACACTAATAGAGGTGTTAGAGGAATGGGACTGGGAGAGCTCGCTGCAAATGGAAAACATAATGTTGGTGTTTAATCTTTCTGTCTGCAGCTGTTGGACAATCCTCTCCTCCGGTGACACTTGGCATAATGCTGGCATAAAATTTCGAGTGCTCCTGCTTCCAGGCAGCTGAGTCAGATTAATCTGAAAGCTGAGTGCTGAATCATGTCTGGGAGAGGGGGATTTTCACATTAGCTGGAGTCACGAGGCAGATCCTTCTCCTCTCCCGGCCACTCCATTGCATTTGTTTCCCTTATTTTTCCCTCATTTCGGAGCTGGGGCTCCTCACTCATCGCTGTTTCTAAGAGGAAAGGCTGTGTGTAACTTATCCCAGCCCCTTGATTTGTTACCCACTTTAGTATCAAAGGGACTAATAGTGCTTTTAAAGAGCAGTGCAGAGCCTGGAGAGCAGATTGCAGCGCCCACAGGAGGGACCCTGAGTGCAGGATGGGGAGAAGATGCCCTGGCAATCCTGGAGATCCTTCAGGTTCATTCCCCTTGATGGAACCGATATTTGCTCTCTTGAGCAGCACAGATCCTTTTTGTCCTCTGTAATCAGCATTTATTCTGCTCCTTCACCCTCTGATGGCTGCAGATCCTGACAGGAGCTGCAAGTGTCCCAAAATAAATCAGGCTGGAGGGACGGGAAAGGTCACATGCAATACGAGCTGGGGCTGTGAGAGCCACAGTTACCTGGGGTGCAGTTGTCTTACCACGACCACAGCAGGAAAATGACCTTGAGGTGATCTTTGAAAAGCAAAAATTATCCTAAAAAAAAAAAAAAAAATAGAGAAATAGGTGCACTGGAAGTGAAATGAAACGTTTATTATCCCTCTGTTCGAGACATCCCCAGGACAGCCCGGAAAGGGGAACAATTTCCAACCCTTTCTCACAAGAGCACTTTCATTATGTAACAGGGGCTGGGGTGATTTGAACAAGGCTTTGAGAAGGGCTTTGCTAAAACCTGTCAAATCTAATTTATCACGTTGGCACACCCGGACACGCAGCGCCTTCCCTTCCTTTCACTCAAGTGCGTTTGCAAACCCGGGCTGTGATGGGGCTGCTGGATATCCAGGGCAGCGTGGAGCATATGGATGTGTCACTCTGGGGCCTGCAGTGGATTAATAACAGCCTGCAAAGCCTCAGCCCTCTGCCTAGCTGAGGAAACAGCGGGTTCTCTGCAGCTCTGGAAGGGGATGGCTCGTGGGAAGATCACCCCTTTTTGGGGTTTGCATTTCTCTCTGGCTAAGAGGGCGTAAATAAGTGTTGAAACCAAACATCACCCCGTGGAAATTTGCTTAAAATAGAGAAGGTGAGGGGATTAAGGACCCAGGAGGCAGGGGAGAAACACCCTGTGGGTTCCCTTCCCACCCCTGTCCTGGGGAACAATGACACTGCCACCTGCTTTTTGTCCCCTGTGTGATTTAAAGGTCACTGTCCTCGCTGGCCTGCCAGGCTTGTGAGTTCTAACTTGGCATTACAGCTTTTCTTGCCCTCTGGGAAACTTGTTAACAAGGTATTTTGCTCTATTATACGACAGAATTGTATTGAAAATGGGGTGTTTCCTGCCTTAAAAACAGACAATGGTGTCCACACTGCTCCAAACTCCCTGAAAGGACACTCTGAGACGTGTTCTCCCTCTGATTGCACCTGAAGCAGAACCACTGCTTGAACAGTTTCACTTCACTTATAAAATACAGTTTAGGATGCTGACTTGGATCCCCATTTAGGTTCTTTTAAGATGATGCAAATCAGACAAATCTCTGGGTTTGGAGGTGACGCTTCCTGCCCTCAACACTGCAAGGAGAAGGGGCTGACAGGCAGGAATCTTGTTATTCCTCACAGAAAGAGAGTCCAAATCTGCACTTCTGTCCCTCTGGTTTCCCCTTCTGCCGAGCGAGAACCTTTTCCCACCACCCCAAAAGACAACTTGTGACGATAAATGTTATTTACAGGGTGATGTGCTTTTATAATTTCACTGCAGATCTGCTTTTCCAAAAGTGCTGAAGAATTCCAGTGTTCACATCCCTCCCCCCCCCCTCCCCAGTTTGTTGGATTGTTCCTATTGTTGCAAAACTTAATTAATTTCCGGAGTTCATGATTTATGAGGTGAATAATGAAGGTTAGGAGTCTTCAAAAATGCTTTCTTTTCCCATCTCAAAGTTTGCTTCCCCCCAGAGGCTCCTCCTTTATTTAAAAGCAAGACCCCAAAGCCCTGGGTGGTTTCTCTTCCCTTTGTCAGCAGCCTACAAAGCCTCCTCCTTGGAGGCTCCTCACCAGGCTGGTGATTTTTTTTATGGGCATTTTGCACTGGTTTTCTAAAAAAATCAGGCTTGAAATAAGAACCACGTCCTCAGTTTTGGGATGGAGAAAAGTCCACCACAGGCTGGCACTTGCTGTTCCTCACACACCACCTCAGGCCTTGTGTCCTGCAACTTGTTCAGGCAACCCCTACGCTCTTTCTGCTCCAAACTTTTAGGTCTTTGGATCTAAAACCCTCCACAGAAAGCATTTACAGCTATTTTTTTTGTTGTTCTGAGGGTAAAAGAAGCCTTTGTGATGCCAAAGGATGCTCTGGGTGGAACAGCCTGAAAAGCTTTGCTCAGTTGGTCCCTTCCTACCCAAGCCATTCCATCATTCCATGATTCCTTTCTCCAGACTTGCTCCAGCTCCTTTGCAAGGAAAGGGGGATGAAGTGTAAGGATTTAAGTCTCTTCCTTTCAGGGACATCTCTGAAGGATTGGTGTCCTGTAACACTTGAATGCACACCTCCCTCCCTTATGTGTGAGAGAATTAATAAGATGTTTAATTTTCTGAGCAGCACAAGTATTTAAAGAACATTAATGCAGTCAGAATTAAGGTCCCTTCCAACCCAAACCATTCCATGATTTTATGGTTCCCCAATCAGCCAGGAAATACAAAATATATTGCTTTAACAGAGCTGTGACACTGTGAGGATGCAAAGACTGAGACTGCATCTTGTGTGCAGCAAACCCAGCTGGGTTCTTCATTTCCAGATGGAAAACAGACCTATATATGCACCTATCTGGATAATATCCACATACCTGTTAGGATCCCTCTCCTAATAATCTGCTGGACTTGGAAGCAGCTGGAAACCAAACAGGAATTTCAGCCCTGCGGGAGATTTGTTGTTTAATTTCATTTAATGAAAGCCCCTCCCAGTTTTGATTTGGTATTCCAGAATTCCATGACAGGGGAACTTTCATCCCTGTGTTCTAAAACAGCTGTTCCTCATCTCTGAGAGGAGGGAAATAATTTGTTTACAACAGGGGACACAGTTCAGAAAATCACCCCACCTGAAGTTCAGGCACAAGAGCCAACTGATTTCAGAGAGGTTGGGATGAATGGCAGGAGAAAAGGCTTTATTACCTTTATCTTTGCTGTTTCTGGTTCCAGATAATTGAGAAGGTCCAAAAGCACCTCTGTGATGTGAGTTGAAGGTGGTTTATGGGAGCTCCAGCAGATCAATGCTGTTAAAGGCTGGGGCAGTTCCAGGGGTGCTGGTGGGCCTGGCACTGCTGAGGCAGCACCTGAAGGATCCTGTCGGATACAGATTAATTTAAATTTCCCAGGAGGAGAAACAAACAAACAAACAAACAAATAAATGTCTAGGGCAAGTCACATGTGAGATAGGAGGGTTGTAAAAACCCAACTATCTTTTTCTACCTGCCTCCTCCCTCCACATTTCATTCATCTCCCCAGCCAGGATTCTCAGTAACCTTGGCAACCCCTTGTTTGTTTTCTCTCCTCTCCCCTGCTCCTCTGACTACTGAAAACGCCCTTTTTTATTATTATTATTATTATTATTATTGTTTGTGGTGATGTAACACTCGAGTCCAAATCACATCCTGTTAAAGGAGGAAGAGGGAGGACTGAGAGGAAAAGGCTTAGAATGCTGATTTTATACACCTGTAAAGGAAAGCTTGGGAGCAGCTGAGACAGCCTGCCTGTGATTGTGATGTTCTGAGCAGGGTTATTTTGTCAGTGTCTCTTGCTGTCTGGGAACATTTAATTCCATCTGAAAATGCCGTTGAAATAAATTCTGGTGCTAAAAAGCCTGATCAGAGGGTTCCTTCCCTGCAGAGCAATCCTGGAGGGGAAAGGACCGGTGAAGCAGGAGAGGCTGAGGCCTTTAATGTGGTGGTTCTTCACTTCTGTGCTTTTAACCTCATTTTTAGCCACCTGACCAGGCGTTTTCCCTCTTTGTATTCCCTGGGAATAACACCCAGGAATTTTTTTAGCTGAGCTTACATGAATGGCAAAGATGGGGATTTCCTTTGGGCGTCCCTGAGTTTTGCAGAGCTCACCCAGTGCTGAATGAACACGAGGAATTTGCTTCATGCACATTAATTTTCCAGGATTTTGGTGTTCCAGGGCGTGGCCAAGGGTGCCACGCTCAGCTTTTCATCTGGTTAGTCCAGCTGCACTATAAGCACGTGGTAATTCCTTTTTAAACTTGGGAACTGCAGCTCCTCTGCTCTGTTGTTCCACTTGTGATCTACGACTTAACTTTCAAAGTTGGGCGCTGCTGAAGGACTCTGATAGAAGGTCAAGCTTTGTTGATTATGAAAAAGTAATTGAAATTTGTTTTACTGGGCCAGGGGAAGGAAGGGAAAATGATTTGTATGTATCTGATAATAGAAAACATTATGGTCATTTATTTTGGTTTCTGTAATTGAATTTCAAAGCCTTCAAGTTGAGGCGTGGACGCATCCAGCTCTGAAACTTTCTGTAATTCCCTCAGCCACTCCTGATCAATTTTAGTGATTGTATGGATTTGTCTTTCCAGAAGCTGATTCCCAGCCTGTAGTTAAAGAGCAGCAGCTAAAGGAGCCACAGTATTGACAAACAGCTCATGTGGGGCACGTTCCAGTTGCTGCTGCCACGGCCTTCCCTTCTTCTGGGACAGGCTGGGAAGGGGAACAGGCATTATTTTCCTTCTAAGCAGATTTACTGAAACTCAGCAAACTTCATCACCAGGGAGGAGTAAAAGTGAAGGAGAAAGCTGTTTGTGGTGGGGAGCTCTGGGGGGGGGTCACCCTGGCTGGGCATCAGGTGCCCACCAAGGAGCTCCATCACTGCCCTCCCCAGCGGGAGGAAAAAATGCACCAAAAGCTCAGAAATGCAGGGTTGGAAACCAAAACCACCAGAGCAACCACAGCAGATGCTCTTTAACACATCCTCAAATTAAGCACAGAACTCTTCTTTTTTTTTTTTTTTTTTTTTGGCTTAATTTTATTTCCTAAGTGAGCTCGATCTCGTGGCTTAGGAACTTGAGCTTAAGGAAATCCTGAGCACAGGCTGGAGATGGAAATGTTCTTGGCCAATTCAGATGTAAACCCCGTCAGTTTAAGCCCTCAGTGCCCAAAGATTTCACCTCCACTTCCAATAATTCAAGTGCTTTATGGTCGGTGGCTGTGACTCAGGTAAGACAACAGCAACTCCTTAAACTAAGGTGGGACCCAAGCAATCCTCTTTGCCTCCACGAGAAAAATATCCTTGAGAGAAGGGAAAATTTAGAAGCACAACTGAAAAAAAAAAGCAAAAACAAACAAAACCCCAACCAACCAACCAACCAACCAACCAAAAAAAAAACAAACAAAAAACCAGCAAAAACCAAAACCAAAACAAAAAACAAAAAAACAAAACACACACAAAAAAACCCCAAAAACCAACCAACCAAACAAAAACCACACAAAAATACCCAAGTAGTGTGTTGATCTACTTGGTAAGTTCATGAAAATCATCCCAGGTATGAAAAGCTCCTCTTGGTTTGTGGGCAGCTAAAAAGTTCTGACAGGAACTTTTTTTTTTTTTCCACCTGTCCTCCCCAAATATGTCTTTACAGAGGGGTTTTATTCATCTCACCAACACCTGCACTGCAAAATGACCTCAGGGGACCTCTCAGAAAGGTTGTCCTTCCCTGCTTTTTGCACGGGTGATCTTGAAGGGTTTGAAATGTTGAAGGCACTGGAGGTGCCTGACTCGTTCTCCCTCTCTTAAAACAACCCAATTATCCAGCCCTGACAAGAATAGAAACACGAGGTGGCAATAATTCCTTGCACTCTTTAATTGCCTCCCAGAGAGGACGAAGCAGTGACTTAAAAAGGCTGTGTCTTCATCTGCAGTGTTGAAATAAAGTCTTTGGAGGGGAACTTAAAAGGACAGAGGAGGAGCCCTGGTTTGCTAAGGGAAGCCAGGCCTAAATGAGCCTCTGGCTCCAACAAAACCTGCCCATCATCAGGAATTCTCTGTGCCACAGGAAATAGTGCCAGTGGTTCAGTGGGCAGAGAGCAGGTCTGGGGTGTGGATCGTTCTGTAGGCACCCTGCAATCTTCCTGGGGGCATCTCAGGCCAGGAATTTTGGATGTCCAGGAATTCAGTGCTCAGCTGTGCCCCTGGGAAAGTGGGCCATTGTCTGGGATTTCCACTGGACACTGATCTCTCTGTTATCCCAGCAGTCAGGAATATCACAGGTGGAACTTAGCTCTCCTGACTTGTTCTTTGGGGATGTTCACCCCGTTCCCCTGCCTTTGGAGGAGCCAGGGCAGGGCAGATGTGTTGTTGGTGGTGGGGAATATCCACCATTAATTAAGTTTTTACAGCACCCTGTGCTTGGAAACTTCAGCTGTGCAGGTGGGATGTCCTCAAAACGAAGAGCAGGGAAATGTAGAGCTTTTTGTTGTGCTGGCTCCAAACAGCCACTTGATTTGGTGTCCTATTTCCCTCTGGCTGAAGGGATGAACATCCTGTGAATAAATCTGATCTGCTGGGTGAAGATCTTGCTTAATCCTGGTTCCTTTATTTGTCCCACCTCCCTTTTCTCCCCTTGGGTTGCCTTTCTCTTTGTGCCAGTGTGTGGAAAAAGTGTTTCAAACTCAGGGGGATGAGCTGTTTGTTTTTTTTAAAACTGAAAAATTATTTCCAACCAAAATGAAAATAGAAGTTGAAGCCAGCCCTAATGAGAACCTGCAATGAATTCTCCCTGGGGGGCTGCTTCCTACAGGATGTTTGGTAATCCCTCCTTTTTATAATGTGGAACATGCACTGGAAAAAGGGTGTTGGAAACACTTCTGCTGGGAGAACACACACAGGGAAAGGGAGGGCAGGGAAGGAGCGTGAAGTGAACCAGTGAAAACGTATTTTGCTGGATAATTGCATTTCTGCAAAGAGTTTTGCCAGCATAGAAAGGCCTTAAAAAAAAAAAAAAAGAAAAAAAAAAGAAGAAGAATTAAAGCATTTTCTTGCAGCTGCCAGTCAGGCTGATTGGATTTCTCCAGTGAACAGGATGAGCTCTGGCTCAGAGACCCCACAGTCAGTGGTGTGTTGGTAATTTGTGTTCCTCGTTAGGCAAAATCCCAGGTTGCCTCTTGCATTTTATCACCTGGCCATGGAAGGATTTGTTCAGTCCTCCAGCTGTTTCTGAGCAGGATGCACGTGGTTTGTTTGGGATGAAGGGTCAGCAGAGGGCACACAAGCTGCTGGTTGGCAGAGAGGGCTTTGGGTGGGGTTATTGCAGGGTGGTTTTTCCTCCTGCTGGGGGTCATTCAGCAGAACCTCTGTGCTTTCATCTTTTATTCCTGGGGCAGCCAGATTTGGGGGATGGCACTGAAAAGCGAAAATATAATGAAGGTTTTTCTACCTGCAGCCTTTGTGTATCAGGTTGTGCTGATAAATAGTATTTAATCACACACAACATATGTATTTTTGGGAATATTTGGGTTTTTTCTTAATTCTGTGTGTGGGTTTTTTGAACCTCTGGGCTATGAGAGAGCACTGACAGGTTTGCAGCATGGCAAGCTTTACCCAGCAACACTTGTCAAAATAAAACAACTCCTATTTTATCCTTCTCTCTGCTTTGGGATGGAAATCCTATTTAAAAAACCAAAAAACAAAAAAACAAACAAACAAACAAACAAAAAACACACAAAAAACCAAACCAAACCAAACCAAAAAACCAACAACAAAAACAAACAAACAAACAAACAAACAACCATAAAAAAACCACCAAAAAAACAAGCTGGTTATTTCTGATTTATCAGCCTGTCATTGAAGAATCCACCTTTCCACCCACTGCTGGATTCCCAGGTAATGTCCCCTGGTGGAAATGAGCATTCGGGGAGGTTCTGTACAGAAATCTCAGCCATTAAATCACGGAATCCTGGAATGGTTGGGGCTGGAAGAGACCTTGAAGATCATCCCCTGCAAGGGGCACTCAGGTTTAGAGCTGTTGGGAGGTTTTGTTTTGGGTCTTTTTGTTTTGTTTTTTTTTTTTTACTCTGGACAACTGAAGGACAATTCAGCTGAAAGGGGCCCAGGGAAACCTTTCTTAACCTGAAGGATGAACACAGAGAAAAAGTTCCTGTTAGAGAAGAAAGGAACCCCCAGTACCCAGGGACTGGAAGAGTTTCTGAGATTTCTGCCAGTGAGAGGAGCCTTTTAAGGATCTGAGCTGTGGCAGTAAATACTTGCATTGGAATATGGGTAAGATAGATGTCCCTGAGCTTTTTCTTCTTTCTTCTTTTGTGAACCTCCTCCTTAATTTATCTCCATCTCCCAGCTGAATTGAGGATATTTATCTGTTCCAATGGAAACTGGGATTTTGAAGTAGTTCTTGCCCCAAAACGATAGTGAATAATCAGAATTCTCAGGAAAGTAGCGAGGGGAGGAAAAAAAAGAAAAAAAATAAAAAGGAAAAATTAAATGTACTGAAATGATTTAGTGAAAAACTTGCACAGCCACTCACTGAACTGATGGAAAAATTGATCCATTGGAGAGAACAGATTTTCTTTTGTCCTTGCTTTAGCATCTGTGGCAGGTTCCAGTAGAACTGGCATTTTTTTTTTTTGCCAATGGAAATACCGTAAAAATGATTAAACAGCATTTCAACCCCAGCATTAAAATCCTGGGTTCTTTTTTTTTGGGGGGAAGCAGAGTCAACACCCTGCAAACATCCCAGCAATGTGCCCCAGCAGCAGGACAGGAGGGGGAGCTCCCAGTGCAGCGATGAGGAGGGAGCAGAACCCTCTTTGCATTTTAGATTAGGAGAGAAAAATCTGTTTCCAGCCTGTCCCTGCTGCTGCTTTTAAAGCCACCAGTGACCTGGATTTGAACTGGTGTCCTGAAGGGTGAAAGGCTCCATCTCTCATGGCCAATCCCCCGAGGATGCACTTGCTCCCAGCAGGGATTTGTAACAAATTCCCTGCTCTGGTGGTAGATGGTAATTTAAAGCTTTTCCTTTCTTCCCCCTCCCCATTGCCCCCCTGGGCTCCCTCCTGCCATAGAAATCCAGCTAAATCTTCTGAAAAAGGGGATTAGCAACTGGTGGATTTGGAACAGTGGAGAGAGCCAGAAGAGAAGAAAACAAGGTGGATGTTCCCATTCCAAGGGGTAGAATCCATCTCCCTTGAGCAGGTATTTTCTCCTTGGATCACCCCTCACATTTCCTACTCCACCTGCCTTTTTTTTGGCTGCAAAATCCTTATTGACCCAGCAGGGTTTGTGTATCAGAGAGGCATCAGTGAGGATTTCCTCCCCTTTGGCCCGAATTCTGTGGCACTTCAATTGACACCCTCCCTGTGTTCCTGGAACAGAGGAGCTCCAGGTCAGCTGAGCACCAGGCCCTGATCTCCCCAGTTTATCAACCAAATTCTTGTGGAATTTCCTGCTGGGATTGTTGGGGTTTGCAGCAGGAATGTGCTGTTTGCTCGGTGTTCTCCTGGAATTCGGGAGGAGTCCTGGGTGGAAAACGAGGGCAGGTGAAGGGCTGGTGGTGCCTGCTGAGCTCTGGCACCTCCCTCTGTGAGCTGGGAACTTAAAAACAAACTTAAAAACCAGCACCAACAGACCCCTGACCATTAATCAGTGTGTCCACTACCAGTTTGACTTCCAATCCCCCGATAGACACTTGGATAGGCACTTTCTGAGAGAGTCTCTCCACTAAAACCTTCTGCTGGTGGTGGCATCTCTAAGGAGTGTCTGGGCTTCCATTCCTGAAATTCCTGCTGTTCTTCCCTGCTAATTATGCTGCTCTGTGACCCAATATTCTTCCAAACTGGCCTGAAATGAGTATAATCCCTTTTTTTTTCACTTCTTTTGCTAAACGTTGTTCTTGTAAAAAAAAAACAACAATCCCAGCGAAAAAAAAAATTCCAGTCCCATGAGGAAACTCCCAGGATTTCTTCTGGAGTGTTCAGACATAAAGTGTGCAAAGGCTCTGACATTGTCCTATTGATTTTATATCCTCTGCCACAGCTCAGGGGTGGTGGGTGAGGCTTCCAGAAGGGGTTGCTGATCTAAGGGCTTTATTTTGGGCTTGGCAGCCCAGCCTGGAATAATTTACAGGAGCGATTTTTGAGCTTGGAGCTGTCCTCTCTGTACGGGGCATTTACTTGTGGGGAGTCTGAGACCTGATAAATCAGCTCCTGATGTCCCCCCACCAAAGATCACTGGAGTTAATTTAGATGATAATCAGGCCCTGTGCTGTCTCCTTCCCTTCATGTGCTCTGCTGACTCGGGACCAGCATGAGGAAGCAAATAAATACTGGTGGGAATGTCTTCAAGAGCCTCAGATTCCCGGACTTCGTGACTTCTGCCAAGCTGATTTATCCCTTTACCTGCCCCATCCCTCTGGAAATTCAGCACACTCTTGGATAAGAGCAAGAATTTTCTCTCCTCTAATTTATATTTAAAAAAAAAAATAAAAGAGGAAAAATCCTTTCTTGAAACCAATGAAATCCCTTCCTACTTGGGGGCTTTTTCCCTATTTTTGCTTCCAAGTTGTGTGTGTGTGTGTGTGCAGGGGCGGGGAATGTCTCCTCCTGTCCTCCCCTGGTTCTGATCAATACAACAACCTTCACCCAAGCTATAATTACATCGGGCAGGGATGCATCAAACCTCAGAATATCTGATTTGTCCTCAACCCGAGGTGAGGACTTTGAATGTATTTTGGTGGTTCTTTTTTTTTTTTTTTTTCCCCTCCCCAACCCTTTGCAAGTGTAATTCAGTTGAAATCTGTGGGGATCACTCTGGAGATTGCACTAATAAAGGAGGTAGGTTAATCACCCCCCTGTCCTTGGCTTTACTGCAGACAGTGGCAACGAGGGGCCTAATTAGTGTGTTTGGGTTGTTGGTTATGGAGGTTGCTCCAAGAGAAACTGGACTGGCACCACGAAACTCATTAGACTCAGGTTCCTCCTCCAACGCTCTGGGTTTATATTAAACCGAAAAGAAAGTCGAGAAGAGTGCAAAGTAGAATCCTCATTAGGGTAATTAGCACAAGCCATTATTTCCTAGAAGCCTCAAACGGCCACATTTATTCTAAAGAGATGCCAAGGGTATGGCTGGATGCAGCTCCAGCAGCTGCCTGGGGAGGGGAGGAAGGGAGAGAGGGTTTGCTGCCCGTGTTTCCCTGGTGTGGTGATGGGTGATCCTATTAAGCTCAGCACAGTTAATCCTCTTTCATGGTGCTAATTTCTTGCCATTATCTTTATTTGGCTGCTAATTTCCCTCATGGAATTCTCCTGCTATTCCAATGTTGAGCGAGTAGAAATCAAGAAAAGGGGAAAAAATCCTGCCTTGGGCTGTGCCAGTGTTCCTGGAAGGAAAAGGACTTGCTGTGTGTCCAGTAAGACCTCGTGCTGGTGGTGGCATCTCCAAGGAGTGTCTGGGCTTCCATCCCTGAAATTCCTCCTGTTCTTTCCTGCTGAAGCTGAGTTCTGTTGTCCCAGTGAATCTTAACGAGCAGCTTTGCCAGCAAAACTTCTTGCACATTGAATGACTCAGGGAGGAAAGGAGAGCACGGAGAAGAGAAGGAAGGGGGATGTGCCAAAGTCCTGGGACGCATTCCTGGTCTCTCCATTGCAGTTCCAGCTTTGTGGATGTGCTGGGACACCCCTTTGGAGCAGTTCAGCTCTTTTGAACAGTGAACAGACCCTTCAGGCTTGTGCAGAACCTCCTGCTCTCGTCTCAGGACAAAATTCCTTCTCTGTGTCCAGCACATGGGCCCCTTTGTTTGATTTATTCTTTTTTTTAATAATAAAGGACCTTCATTTGATCACTCTATCTGTCCTTTATCAATAAAATAAAGAGGGGGATAGTTTCACCGTGGAAACTTATCAAAATAAATCTTTCATTTTGGTTTTTGCCCCCCCAGTCCCCAGCACAGTGCAGCGCAAGTAAGTGATGCAAAGTGATACCAGCAGAGAGGGAAACAACAAATAACCCCAGTGATGCTCCAGGGATGATGGCTGGGCTTAAACCTCCTCTGTCAGGCTGTATTTTCCCCTGTGTTATCCTCCTAAAAATCTTCCTTGGTTCTGGAGAGATCCTGTAAATTCATCTGGAAAAGAGGGAAGTGCTGCCTTTTTTTTACACCTGCAGATGAAATGTTGTCAACTGAGACCCTGGAGCATCGAGGTGCTCCGTGCTTTTAATGCTTTAATCTGCCTGGTGCAGATGAATACTTGACCTGCCTTTCATTTTCACAGCTTATTCAAATCATCAAACCCCAGCAATAACTATGACTCCTTTCTGACTGGTGTGTTTGTGTGAACAGAAGGTTCCCACACCAGGATTGGGCTGTGATGGGAACGTTGCAGAAGGTCCCTGGTGCTTCTTTACCTGGGGGAAGCCCTAATCCTGTAAATCAATGCCTGTGCACCCTCAGAGTGACATTAAGTTATTTCTTATCTCTTCTTTGGCCTGGAGGTATCTCTATGACTGATTTCTCCACGTTTATTTTTTTACCAAGTGAGGAGCAGGAATCCCTTTGGAGGCAGGGATTTCTGGAAGTCTTGGTGTCCCAGTTTGGGTTGCGGTCGGGAATTTTGTGGGGTTTGAATTGATTTTTATCGACAGTGCTGCATTTTGAGGACCTGAAGTTTAAGGCCTGACCCAAATCTGTGCTGAAGGACATTCCTACAGTGACCAAATAACTTTTCAGCTTAGTATTTAAGCTATTTTCCTGCTCATGTTGATCACAGGAAGGACATGATGGAGCTGATTCCTCAAAGCTGAAAATACACGGATTTTCATGGAAATCCATAAAAAGATTCCTGCTTGATTTATATCAAGTCCAAAAGCCTCTTTTGTTCCGGAGTTGCTGTTTAATCTCCCCCTTTCCAGCCAGGGATTCTGGAGTCAAAGAATTTAACCATCAGACCTGTAGGTCTTAAAGATTTTGGAGGGGAGCGGGGGGAGTTGCTTCCCATGAAAAGCCCTGTCTGGCTCCATATCAGGATTTCCAGGCATTGACAAAGCAATCAGTAGAATTTTTCTTCAGCGCAGATTATGCTGTAAAAGCAAAACAGAAAAAAACCAAACCACAAACCATCATTGATTCGGGCTTGTAATAAGATGACAAGTTCGTAATGATCCCCAGTTTCAGAGATTAAAGAAGGTACTTTTCCCTTTTCTGACACGATGTCGATATCTTCCTCCAGCTCTTTTGAACACCTTGAGAGCTTTTTATCCTAAAATCTGGTTCTGAGAACGATAAGTAGAAGAAAAGGTGGCTCTGCCATCAAAACACTGTCACTTCTGTCGCTTTTTAAAATTCCTTTGTGCTTGGTAAAATATATATTATATAAATATATATGTAATTTATTTTATATTACACATATTTGTATACAAGTTAATATATTCTATGTATTATGTATTTTATTTAATGTATATCGTGTTATATATAAATGTAAAATTATATAATTATATCTAATTATATAGAATTTACAATATATAATATATATAATTATATACTGTATATAATACATACAATATATATAATATACACAATATATAATATATAAAATATATAATATATACAATATAAAACATTATTATAAAATGTATATATCTATTATACAATATATACAATATACAATATATATGTATATACATATATACAATATGCAATAATATAATATATACAATATAATATTATTAAAATATATAATATATTTATATATAAATACACTTTATATAATTATACATTTCATATATAATATATTATAATATATTATATATTTTATAATTGTTTATTATATATTATAATGTATTATTATGTATTATTATAATTATATAATTAAATAGATACAATAAACCCCCCAGTGCTTGTGGGATTTTCAGGCAGAACACAAAATCAATGAGGTTTAAGGCTGTGAGGTGAGTTATTCTCATATCATTGCCTTGCCAGGACTTCTGAAAAAATAAGCAGGACTCAACGATCCCAAATGTCTCTTCCAACCCCAACAACTCCACGAGGAGGCTGATGTGATCTGGTCACATCCAAATCCATCCCATGGGAGTAAAACGGGCTGAGGAAAGGCAAGGGGGTCATGGGATGGGATGGTTTCTATTCAGTTTGATCCCATAAATCACTGATCAGGTTTTATTAATGATTATCCAGAAGCAGTGTTTGACAGCCCAGCGTGTGCCAAGGGGGGTCAGCAGGAACCCAGCTGGAATTTCAGACGTCTCAGGTACGTAAATGCCGGGAACACTGAGGTAATCCAGACCTTTCTGGGGGCTGAAATGGTGATTTGCATGATTTGTTCCCCTTTTGCAGTGTCTGTGCCCTCACTGATGCAGTTGTTTGTTTTCCCTTCGACACTCCCAGTCTCCCAGGCAGTAGATTGACTCTGGATACACATTTCTGGAAGTGAACTCTGCACTGGATTCCCCTTCTGCAGGGGCCACAACCCCTTCTCGTCCTTCTTTCTGTGTTCTGCAGCAAAAGGGCCGTGAATTTGGGGAATGGAGCCCAAATTCAGGCGTTTGTTTTGCGTTCATGTCACACGTTGTTTCTGCCACAGTTGCTCTCCTTTCCCCCCCCCCCCCCCCAGCGAGTGGTAGAGGAAAGAAAAAGGGGTTTGTGTGAGATTTGGCTCGGCAGCCTCAGCTCTGCCTCGCTGCCAAACACCTTAAAGCTGCAGCAGCCCCTGGGTGAGCTCAGAGCTGCCACTGCTCGGCCCTGCTGATGCTTTTCTTCTTTCCTTTTTGAGTGCTAGTGATGCTGGGAGAGAGAACTAAATGAATCAGGGTCGGTTTTTGTACACCTGGAGAGGGATCAGCCCACGTGTCGCTGGCAAGAGAGGGGTACAGTTGCTCCAGTTGGAAAAGAAAGGAAATTTAGGTTGGATGGTGGGAGGAAATTCTTCCCTGTGAGGGTGGGGACGGGTTGGGATGGAATTCCCAGAGAAGCTATGGCTGCCCCTGGATCCCTGGGAGTGTCCAAGGCCAGGTTGGAGCCACCTGGGACAGTGGAAGGTGTCCCTGCCCGTGGCAGGGCGTGGAATAAGAGGAGGTTTAAGGTCCCTCCCAACCCAAACCATTCTGGGATTCTTTGATTCTATGAAAAGCAGCTTTTACTGGGATTCAGTTATGACTTGAAGACACTTTGTACCACTGTCTGTCCTTTCTGTTCTTTCTCAGAGACACTGAAAGCATCTACAACAGAAAGATTTTGCTTTGCTCTGCCCAATGTGTTGTTGGAACAGGGCAATAATGCTCAGTTGCTCAAAAATCAAATATGCCAGAGTTTAGTGCCCAAGTTTAAGTAAAACTCACTCCAGAATCTCTGGAGTGTCTAAATCCATGGCAGCATCTCTTGCTGCTGGAAAGAATTCCCCTTTGCTGTTCAAAAAAGGGAAAAAGAAATTGGCTCAGACTAAAATTTTTCCAGGGTGCCAGAATGAACTGTTGCCTGCCCTTAGGAAACCACCCTCATTCCCAGCATCCACGGGGAGATCTTCCTACAAAATAACTTGTAACAACATCATAATCCAGCTTGAGATTCTCCTTAAAGGAAGACTCTTCCCTTTCCTCTTTCCTGAGGAGCTGAGCTTGGCTTTCCAAGGAGAGGGGCCTTGTGGCAATGGGACAGGATAAAGGAGGGCTGGCAGCCAGTTCTGGCTGCAACTCCTGCAAGATTTGTAGCCTTGGGCAAGTCAGTTGGTGCTTGTGCTTTTTTTAATCTCTATATATACAGCAAACACAAACAGCCTGCCTTCCTGCTGCCTGGTCCTGGCTCTGGGTTTCCACAACAGCAGATTCTCACGATCCCTCCTGGAACCCTCCTGGAACCCAGCAAAGCAAGCAGAACTTGGCAGAAGGGAGAGGAACAAACTTCCCAGCTCTGTGTTGGAACCTGAATTTGTGGAATTTCGTGGAATCCCAGCCTGGTTTGGGTTGGGAGGGACCTTCAAGTCACCCAGTGCCACCCCCCTGCCATGGACACCTTCCACTGTCCCAGGTGGTTCCAGCCTGGCCTTGGACACTCCCAGGGATCCAGGGGCAGCCCCATCTCCTCTGGGAATTCCATCCCAACCCCTCCCCACCCTCCCAGTGTATTTACAGCACTTTGTCTTGTCTTGAGCTTTGTGTGGAGCGCTGACTACGATTTTATCAGCTGGGCTTGGAGATTAAGTATTTTCATTATGTCTGGAGTCTTTTGCACTCCTGAAAGCACTTCTGTGGTGCTGTTTGCTGAGCGCAATCACTTGGCTGTTGATGTTTATCAAAAAAAAAAAAAAATATATATGAAGATCCCCCTTCCCTAGTGCTGTCAACTCCCATTGCCATTTTTCCTGCACTCAATTAAAATAATGCAAAGCAGTGGAAATTCTGGTGGGTTTGCTAAGCAGAGAAAAAAAAAAAAAATTCAGGAGAGAGTAGGTGGTGGGGGAGAATAAATAGCAGGGGAAGAAACAGGCTGATATTTTGCATATGGTGCAGTGAAACATTTGGGAGCAGCGCTTGGAGAGGCTTTAAGGGGAACAACACACGAAATAATCCCTTTTTTTGGGTACCAGCTGCATTAGTATTCCCTGCCCACATCAGCCCTGGCACCGTGGCATGTTAATGAGGGCCGTCCCTCTCCTTCCCTTCCTTCTTCCCTCCCCTTTCCTCCCCACTCCAGCCGTGCCCCGCTCCCAGGGATCCCTGGTTTCTCTCTTCCCCAGCCATCCCACTGATGACCCAGGGCAGTCCCTGCCACTTTTGATAAACTGTCAGATTATTTTTGGAATGCCCACAATATGCTTTTCTGGAGCTTGCAATTTAGCACTGTGAGAATCTCCTAAATTGCTTCCTGGGTCTTCACTTCTGCTGCTCTCCTTGAGGCCTGCCCTGCCCAAGAAAAAGGGGTGTCCTGCACATTTTAGGTGCTGCTGCACCCCAAAAATGGGACCAGTGTGATCTCTGCTATAGAATGAACACAGGGGTAAATAATCTTTCACTGGAATGCTTCAGAACCGTGGAATATAATTCTATAATGTTTCAGCATCATGAAATGCTTTGAAGGACCTTGAAGATGATCCAGTTCCAACCCCTTCATCCAGTTCCATCCCCCCATAATTCCAGGCTGGGGTTGTTTGGGGTTTTTTTTGTCGATATGTGTTTACACCCAACAAAATTATTGGAAAAATGAATGCTTGGGGTTTTTTTTTTTCCTTAAAAAGTCTATAAAACTGAGCTCCCTTTAATTAATTTTACAACGTGGTAAATTGGCAGAGTTATGACATCAGAAAGACTGTCCTGGTGCAGCTTTTATGTGAATCATTTGTAAATCTGCTGCTGGTGATTTACTGAATCCTAGAATGGTTTGGGTTGGAAGGGACCTTAAAGCCCATCCAGTGCCACCCTCTTCCATGGGCAGGGACAATTTCCACCATCCCAGGTTGCTCCAACCTGGCCTTGGACACTTCCAGGGGTGGGGCAGCCACAGCTTCCCTGGGTTTTGCCTTCCTGGGATTTTTTTTACTGCAATAAATCATTTTTCCGTCTCATTTTCCCCTCACAGAGCGTGCAAACGGCCTGCAACGCTTAATTTCTCTTTCTTAATTATTATTTTTAAATAGCACTGTGCATAAACTTCCATTCGGTTCGTTTTGGGGAAAGAAAAATATGGCTGACCTAAATAGCAAAACTATCTTTGATCTTGCAGAGATTGAACTGTTAGCAAAAAAATTAATGACTGAAAAATGAACACGTGTGGCGTCCCTCCAGAGAGCAAAACCCATCTCTGAATCAAAGAACTCAAGGCACAAGGAGCCAAACTCCCCACAAAGCTTGTGCTTTTAAACAAAATGACGAGAATTTTAGGGAGGGATCCAGAGGAGGTGAATGGCCAGGCTTTGCCAGTGGTTTTAGAAATGAAAATTCCCTGGGGTGTGTTGGGCTCTCCCTCATTTTGGGGGATGAGTGTTTGGTCAAAGGTTGGATTAAATGACCTTGGAGGGCTTTCCAACCTTAATGATTCCATGTGAGATCAGTTCTCCTGCTCTAAATTAGGGCAATGTATTTATTTATTTTTTTTTCTCCTCTCTCTGTGCATCACCTGCCTTGAAATTTTAGGTTCCTCAGAGGTCTGTCATTTATTGCCACCTGTCCAGTCCCTTGCCACATTTACAGTCCACCATGGGCTTGGATTTCAGATGGGTCCTCTCTGAGGTTCTTTAATCTAATTAGCAATGGTCAATCTGATTTAAGTCATAAAATATGTGTCATACTCTGCCCATGTAAGGCTTAATTAATTCAAATTCATTTAATGTATCACAGAGCTTGTGCAGTGAGGAGAATGCTGGAAATACCAGGTATTATTTATTACTTCTGTAGTGAAAATGTGGATAATAACTGGCGACTGTGGTTCCAATTTACAGGATTTGTACATGAACTTCAAATTCCCTCAGAGATAACTTGACCTCAATTTCCATTTATTGACAGTGTGTCTGCCTGGCTTACCCTCCTAAGGCATTGTGGTATGAAATGGGAGCTTAAATTAAAAAAAAAAAAAGTACCAAAATTAATGCTTCTTTCTATCCCCTGCACCTTATGACTAAACTGGAAGGATGCTTTGTATTAAAATGAGGATTATCCAGAGCAAATACCCCCTCCCAGCTCCTTCCTCTCAGTGTGTCTGTCAGTCCAGACGTGCCACATCAGGACCAGATTTTATTTTATTTTATTTTATTTTATTTTATTTTATTTTATTTTATTTTATTTTATTTTATTTTATTTTATTTTATTTTGGAGTGGTGGGTTTGTAACAGGACCCTTGGTTTGTGTGGCCCTGCAGGAGGCGAAAATGGAAATCTCTGGTTCCTGTCCTTTGCGATTTTCAGTTTCTGGGAAATCTATTAGTCAAATCTGACGGTCAATGCCTTCTCCTGGAACAGGACAGGTGGGTTTTAGAGAGCAGCCTGCAATCAGGAGCTGACAAAGGCATTACAGTCATCTCTGCCTTAATGGAAATGCCATTTCAGACGTGGTGGGTTTTAAGCAGCCTGAAGACAGTCGCTAGCAAAGGTGTCATTATCTCCAGCATGACAGCCCAAAAATACCTTAACAAAGTACTTTCTTTTTCAATAAAATAAAATAAAATAAAAAAAAAAGCCATTTCTCATAGAACACTTTCAGTCTTGTGCTTCTGCCATTGTAGTGTGACAATGACTGCAGCCTCTTTGTCCCACCCTGGAGTTCTGCCTCCTGTGAATGTGCTGAGAGCTGGGAGCCCACTGGAAAGCTCGGTGTTTCATCGTGCTCAGGTAACCACCCACATCCATCTGCCTCTGCAGGGTGAGTACCTGTTGGGCACCGTCCCGTGCCCGGCAGAACTGCACCACGAATCGCTTTGCATCTGTTCTCGCTGGCTAATCCTATTACCAGCAACAGGATTAGTTCATAAACAAAGAGCTGGGCTCGTCTGCTCTCCGGATGAAAAACTGAACGGGGCTTCACATGCAAAACCTCTTTACTCTGAGCACCCGAGCTGCCAGCGACTCACTGGGCTGAGAGATTCCTGTGATTCCTGGGGAAAAAAAAATTATAAAAATTATAAAAATGTAGGAATCATCTTCTCTCAGAAGGTTTTGGGGGGGGGGGGCTACACGTTGTTCAGGTAGTGCCAGAACGTATTTCAAAATAAAATCATCCAACCTGGAGGATGGGGGGCACAATAACACGGGCCATTAATGGGTCATTCCCAACTTGATGGGGTTGTCCAGGGTGTCCCAGCCTTGCTGTGTGCACGGGTGTGTCGGGAGGAACCTTATTTCCTTGGGGATCAAGTTCCTCAGCCTGCAAGTGGCCTTAAGGATGCTCGATCGTTGCTGGAGATTGGAGATGCTCGAGGTGATTTCACCGCCTCGTAATTCCCGGGCGTCGCCCGCTAAATCTCATTTACATCCAGTAATCGGATGAAAAACCGCTGAACTTCCTTCAGTTTGCCATCCTCCTCTTCCTTTGTTCCGGGGAGGGAAGGGAGGCAGGAGCGGGGATAGCAGATGCGAGTCGGGAGCTGAAGGGGAGCAGGGAAAACGTCTTTGCTTTCACGATGATTTCTGCAAAGCCACGCTGGCAGATCCTCCCTGTAGAACCGCGGCATATGCCAACAAAACTTTGTGTGCTGGCGCTGCTCCCCGAGCTGCTCAGATGATGTGAGCTGAGTTGACAAAAGCAGCGTTTTCTCAGCGGTGCTACATCCCTTGGATTCAATATTTCAGGACCAGACAATGTATTTCTCTTTTTTTTTCCCCCCCCTGCCCCTGCTGCTCTTCCTTCTCTTTCTCTCGTGTCTTTCCTCGTCGTTTTCTCCTCTCAAGAGGAGGAACGGGAGACAAACCAAGCCCAAATCCTCCCTGTGCTCCAGCGCTGGAATTATGACCTGAATCACTGATTTCAGCTCCTCGTGGAAGGCACAGAAATGTGGTGTCATTTTTCTGCAGCTTGTCTGCTTCTCTCTGCTTCCACATCCCTTACAGGTATTTTCCAGGTGGGGATCTTTGCTTCCCAGGAGGGAGAGACCTCACCCAGTGATGTCACCTGCCCTTTCCAGCCATGGGATTCTCAGGCAGGGCTGGGGAAGGGGAAAAACGAAGAGCAGATGGATTTATGGCAGGAGCTGGGTGGCAGATGGTGCCCACAGACAGTTCCTGACGTGTCCTCGGCCCTAATGGGTGTGGGTTATTTTGATATTTGGTATTTGTGTGTGTGTGCATGAGGAAGATGGGTTGGCAGATAAGGGATTGTATCAGCACAAGAAGAAGCTCAGCAGCTCTGATATTTGGGTTGAGTGGTTCAGAGTTCATCTCTGTCTGTGGAGGAGTGACAGCAGCAGGGATCTTTGCAGACCATTTGATCAAATGTGCAGGTTCTCCAGTCACCATTTTCCTGAGACAGTTCATCTTCAACGTGTGGGATTGGTTTCATCTGATAAGAACTGTCACTTATTCAACCAGAATAAACCCAGAGCCTTCTGGCTGTAGCTGTACAGTTGGAAACAAATGGATAATTTTCAGTGTTCATTAGTTTTATCCTTTTTCAAAGGGTGCTTGGGACAGGCTTAACCAAAACCCAAAGCATTCTTAGCACTAAGCTCCTGAGCAGGCTTAGGGCTCCAGCTTGTCCCTAAGCAGTGTATTTAGTGCTCTTGTCTTCCAGAGGCCTCAGAGAGAGTCCCCAGAAGAGGTGAGAGCGGCTCTGAGGGTGAGATGATTGCGGTGATTTGCTGTCCCTCCACAAACCCATCTCAGCGATTCCCAGAGCCAGTTTTGCCCTTAAACTGGGGCTTGGGCTGCCCCAACCCCCTCCCCACGAGCTGCAAATCTGCCATCCTCCCTTTGGAGTGATTTATACTTGCCTGACTTGGCAGATGTGGACCTGCCTGGTGACATCCTCAGTCCCAGACTAAACCCTGGCTTTGCCTGATCATTCTTTACTTGGGCTGCTTTCAGTCTCTCCTTTCTACATCTCCTGAATTTTTCATTGCCTGTAAAGCAGGGTTGTCTCCTGGAGTCAAAGGAGAAAGATGAATTCAAAACCAGCAGCTGGGTTGTAATAGGTCAAGCTACTTCTCTTGGGGGGTTTTGTTGGTATTGAAATGTCTAAACAGTCTTACTGTGAGAAATCCCAACAGATGAAGGGATTGGAGGGTCCTTACAAAGAGTCAAACTTCTGGAGAAGGTGGTGTGACTTTTTATTCTGTGTGCTTCTTTATTCTCTAAAAGCAGATTGGAGAGGGAGCAAAGAGTTGACCGAGGGGCAAAAAGTATTAAGTGATGCAGTTCCAATGTTACTGAAGTCTGAATGGTGTTAAATCAACCCCCCTTTGATCTGACACCCCAGTGGAATTTGGAATTGAGGCAACTGGAGCTGCAGGAACAATCAGTGTCTGGCCAAGGAGGAGCTCAGGGACTCCCAGAGCTGGATTTTGCAGTAATTTTTGGGCACAGTCGCATCACTGAACTTCAAACGCCCTCACCTGCAGGTGGGCAGATTCCCCTGAGATTCCCACTCTCTGAGAGTGAGCTTTGAATCTCCTCTGGAGCAGCAGCCCAGGCTCCTCTCACTGACTGCGCTGCCTCAGACTTGCTGCCAAATTTAGGCACCTCAGCTCAGGGTTTGTGACTCCCCTTCCACTGCCACTCCTGGTTTTGTACTCGGACAATGGGGATGATGATGCTGGACTTGTTTGTGAAAAGAGCTGAGATTCCTAATTTGGGATGTTTCTATATATGAATGAGATGCAATTAATTTCTTTCTGCCATTACATGCAAAATTCTGCAACAGATGGACCAGTATCATTTGGCAAATAATTCATCTGACATTTCCCTCATCAATCATTAAACAATTGGTCCATTTCTTCATTGTGGAGTCAGCTTGATATCCTGTTTGGCTCCATTTTCACAGCATTCTGAGGGGGGTTGCTCTCAGAGAGGGGACTGATTGACTTGGGGGGGAGGCCTGGGAGAAATGTGGGGGTGTACTGACCTCCTGTCCATCATCAGAGCATCCCAGAGTGGGTGGAAGGGACTTTAAAACCCATCCAGTGCCACCCCCTGCCACGGGCAGGGTCACCTTCCACCAGCCCAGGTTGTTCCAGCCTGGCCTTGGGCACTTCCAGGGATCCAGGGGCAGCCACAGCTTCTCTGGGAAAGCTGTGCCAGGGCCTGCCCACCCTCACAGGGAGGAATTCCTTCCCAATATCCCATCTGTTCCTGCCCTCTGGCAGTGGGAAGCCATTCCCTGTGTCCTGTCACTCCAGGCCCTTGTAAATAGTCCCTCTCCATCTTTTCTGTCGGCTCCTTCAGAGCTGCCCCATCCCCTCTGATCATCCTGGTGCCTCCTCTGGACTCTCTCCAGCAGCTCCACGTCCTGTGCTGGTCCCCAGGGCTGGAGCAGCTCTGCAGGGGGGGGGGTCTCAGAGGGGCAGAATCCCCTCCCTGACATTGTGGAGAAGTTTAATGATATTCCATAATTTTCTTCATGTCCCAGCTAGCTGATATTCTTGACACCCCCTGCCCCAAGGCAGTGGTTTTGTTCTGTGTGGCTGTGGGACCCAGGTTTGACAGAATCCTCTGGCTCATTAAACAGCAGCAACCCATAAATCCCTTTTTTAATGCTCTCCTGAATTTTTAAATCTTGGACTTGCTAATGCCCATCCTGTGGATGCGTGGAAATGGATGTTTCAAATCTGGGCCCTAACTTTCAGGAGGGTGATTTGGATAAATGATTTCCCTTTTCTTCCACCTTTTAATTAAAACCACCGTGGCATGGGCTGAGCATTTCCACAGATTCCTTTAATAAATGGCATTAGGTGCTATTAACTTCCAGGGGATTACTCCAGGTTAACTCTCTCCTTTCTAGGATTTCCTCAACTCTTTGCCACAATGAAACAGCAGCTTGCTTTGCCTTCTCCCCTGTCTTTTATGGCATCAGCATGCACTGCAAAACCAGGGGCTTGTACATCCTAAGAGAAGATAATGAGAGCAATATTAATTCCACTCCAGCTGCTGCAGGCATGTAAATGAACCTTTCATGGGGCCAGCCAAGCTCTGAGCCTCTCTGAGAACAGCCAGGCTGGGCAGCAGAGCAGCTGGGGGGGTGGTAGAGGTGAGGGGGGAGAGGGGAGGCCACGCCAGCAACGGCTGGAATCCAAATCCAAACACCCTGAATTAATATTTCCAAGCCCAATCGATCCACAATGTGCATTTCTGCTGTTCCCCACCGGCTGGGACCGGCCTGTCAGCACGAGAATGGGCACTCTGTGGAGCCCCTCACCTTGGTTCCCACATTGGCACCACTTTTTCTGGGGCCAGGCTGTGCCCACGTCAGACTGAAGGTTCTGCACAGGGAGTGGGGCAGTGCTCAGGCTAATTAGTTCTGCCTCTCAGCAAAGCTAATTAATCTCGACACACTCTCGAGCTGATGTGACTCTGCTGCTCGGAGTTCTGGCAGGAATCAGTTTGTGGCTGATGTGACCCAAGAGAAGAGTCTCTGCTGGTTGGTTTTTATTATTATTATTATTTATTTAATTTTTTTTGCACGTCCAAAAGAAAAAAAAAAAGTAAAAGAAAAAGAAAAAAAAAAGAAAGAAAAAGTAAGAAAAAAGTAAAAACTCTGTGCCGTTGGGGAAGGCAAACCCCATTCCATCCATCCCCTGCAGCCTTTCCAGAAGTATTTCACTCTTGATAAATAGAAAATAGAAATCTTAATAAATGCGAGAAAACATTATTTACTCATTGTAGATTTTATTTTATTTTATTCTATTCCTGGGCCCCAGATGATGAGCTCTAGAGTTTGACAAACAGCTGCAAGGATGGGATGTCCTACAACCTCACTGGCCTTAGGCAGCCTGTACTTCTATAGGATGGAGGAGTTCTGAGGATAAATAAGAAAATATTTGAATTTATTGAGTTAGAATAAAAAGTGGGTGTTCCCTGACGCATTTTACAACAGGATGGCAATTTTTTTTACATGTTGAAACACCTCTCAGACATTTTGTGCAGATTATCCAAAAGGCCTCAGTCAAGACAACCCCTCACAACGTGCCCTGGTCTTACAAAGCAGAAACTAGGATTAAAAAAAAAAAAAGATTAAAAAAATGAATAATTGGCCTCTTGAGTATAAAAACAGTGTCTGTTTCTTAAGGACATTTGCTTGTGTTAAAATCAACCTTTCTAAGCAAACCCCAGATATTTCTGTGGCACTACAGAAAAAATTGCCAAAATTATTTGTGTCACAATAATTCATTAATCTGGAAGGCTGAAGCCCACACCCAGAGGTCATGGATGACCCGCTAATGAGCCCATCAAGCATCCCCATAAATAATTAAACCAAGATACATTACTCGAGAACTTTTATCTTTCCTCTTTTCCTCGGGCACCTCCCAGCTCCTCTGTTATATGCGTGTCATTTGTATTTTTGGGTGGAATACCCACGTGAGAAGCTGCGGGGCTGTGTCCTCCTGATTTGGGAATATTTCCCGAAATTACAGCCTCTCTGGGCAGCCCCTTGCAGTGGTTGAGCTCCCTGCCAGGAAAAGGCTATTTTTTATTTGCATTTTAACGCCATTTCCCGTGTTCCAGTGTGTGCCCATCACCTCCTGTCCTGGCTCGGGGCAGCTCTGGCATCTTTGCTCCTTCCCAGCAGGTTTTTGGATAAGATTCTCCAGACCTTTCTCTTCCTGAGAGCAAACGGTCACACCTCTCCTCACCTGAGGTGCTGCTGATTCGATCTCGTTTTCTTTTCACATTTCTCGTTTCGAGCAGGGGACCAAAAATTAAAATTAAAAACAGTGTGGTTCGTAAAGCTTGAACAAGGATGAACTTGTTACCTCCTCCCATCTCTCAGCCCTCCCTGGTAATGCAGAACTGTTGGAAGAAAAAACCAAAACAACAACCAGTCAGGTGAAAGCCACAGGAATTGGGAATTGTGTATCCTGGCAATTTGGTATTTCTGGAAAGGGGAATGCTTAGGGTTTTTAGATCCCTCATGAGGCTGTGGTGGCAGGGCGAGAAGCAGCTGATCCAACCCTCCAAGGATTCGGTGCCTCGTCTGGCACTGCTGCACCTCTTGCTTTTGCCCCCCAAAGGACACAGAGAATTTGAAAGGAGGGAGGAATTTTCGACTCCGGGGCATTTCTGCTCAAGCCCACCAGGGTGGCTGAGTCCCGGAGATGAGATTGTACAGGCAATTTCCCCCCCCCCCCCCCCCCAATTTTGGATGACAGAGCATTTCCTCTGCCCCCCATGTAGATAACAGGGGTGGGCATTGCTGGCACTCCCTTTTTCTGCCTAATTGTTTTATTTTTTTAAATTCCTTTATCCCCATTTTCCTGTACTCTTATATTTCCATATGGGTTGGATTTCTACTTTTTAGTGCTTTAACAGCTACTTTAGATAATTTACCTTTCTTTGCTCTCTTTGTGCCACAATGTCTGTCTCTGCAGGCCCATTTCGCACATAATTCCTAAATTCCTATAATTCATATGCAATGCCTTTAGCCTGGAACCAAATCGTCCAATCTGCGGCTCCTTGCCGGGAACAAAAGTCTCATCCCTGCAAGGGGGATGAACCTCCACTGCCCTTATCTCGGTTAAGGGATCAGGAACAACATCTGGAATGAAAATCCCCCCTCCCCCAGCGCCCCCCTCCCAGCTGGTGCTGGTTTAACTGGGGGAGAGCTGCTCGGAGCGTCTCTCCCATCTCAAGTGTTGAGCTCTTCATCTCAAGGGTAAATCTTTGCTCCCACAAGAGGTTTCTCGGGTGGTTCCGAGCAAGAAAGGCTTGCTCTGGTGTGGGGCTGAGCGCCCTTGACACCGAGGGGTGGGAAGGATGTTTTTATGTTTGTTTGTTTGTTTGTTTGTTTTCCCTGTCCCCTCTTCTGTGGAGCTGAGAATCAGTCATGTCTCTGCCTTCTTGATCATATTTAAGAAAGCCTTTCTGAGCTCCTGAACAAGTGGAAACCATGGAGAGGGTTGGTGAATATGGGTGTGGATGTCGGGTGGAATAAACCCCGATCTAAAAATTCCTGGGTTTGGGGGCACTTCCTGCTTGGAATACGCTTGCAGAGAGATCCAATTAAATATCAAATTAAAATCAGCTGGAATCTTTCCCCTAAATGAGGATTAGCTGCTGCCGGTATCTGGGGGCTTTGTTTGCTGTTTGTTCACCCATCTGGTCATTCAGAGTTCTGGAAGAAGGAAACTTGGAATGCTGAGACTTCTTTTTTTTCTGTTTTAAGTTCCAGTTGTGGGTCCTTCTCATTTGAGAGCCTTTCCTTTCCTTTCGTGTGAGAGCAGCTGCTGAGGACCTTCAGTCCTGATCTACAGAGTTCTTTGCTTGCTGAACACGCTGCCTGGTGCCTGATAGATTTGAACACTCAGGTTTGTGTCTAATTCCAGGTTCTCCATTCCCTGATATGGAGTAATTGGTGCTGGAAGAGACTTCTGGACTCATTCAAAGCAGTTCAGGTCGCTTCAGCCTGGTTCTGGATGTCTCCAAGGGTAGGTATTCCACAATCTCTCCAAGCTGTGATGAAAACATCTTCCCTTCCCTGGAGTTGCCGTTTCCAGGGCTGTGGTTGTATTTGCCTCTTGCTCCGGTGCTGTGCCCCAGATTGTTCTGTGGCTCGGGGTTAGCTTGGCTAACACTATTTAATGTAGTCCAGGATTAGGGAAACCAGTGGATTTCCCGCAGGGAATTTTTTTTTTTTGTTTGCCATCCCGCGTTCGGATCAGCGACACTTTCACCGGTGGGAACCCAGAGAGGGTTTTGTTGTACTGAGGTTTTAATGTCCCGGCCAAAACGCAAATCGTTGACAGTTGAACACTCAGCACAACACGGAGAGCTGGAGATAAGAACTGGGATGTGTGTTGCGTTCCCTTCAATAATTCACAGGACATTAGAGCCTCAATGTCAGGAGTTGTACCCTGCGCGGGATGACAGGGTATTAATGAAGCTGCTCCAGCCATTACACTCCAATTGCTAATTTATTCATCGTTTACTGGCAGTGGGGGAGAGAGGGGGGGGGGAAAGGAAAACCCAAGGTCTGAGTTCAGTAGCCCTTGAAACAAAGATTCATGCGAGCTGTGTCTGCAGCAGCTGATTCCCGAGTTGTGTATCTGTTTCATCCTTTGAGAATGAGACCAAATTAAAAGGAAGCAAGTGAGCACAGCCCAGATAAATCGACTCCAAGCAGGGCTTATCACCAAATCATTCCACTGGAGCTGAATGTTAACAAAGTGAGGTGGCCACGTGTTCAGGATGAGAGGGTGAAACGTGTTCTCATTGCCCTAAAAACCCACCCTGGGTCTGCAGTGTTAAATCCTGGGATTTGGGTTGTTCCTGGTGGCTGGTTCGCGTGTCTCTGCGCCAAAAAAAGACTGTTGTCCCTACAAAAATGCTCCTTGGGAGATAAAATGTGTTACAGGTATGCCAAACCCCTGCCCCTGGCCATGCTCTGGGAGCAGAGGGGCAAGACATGGTCCTTTCCTGGCTATTTTCAGTGTATTCCTGTAAAGTTTTATCACTGAGGGAAATGTAGGCTTCCAATCAGTGTTCCAATCAGTTCATGGCGCCAGTGCAGCTCCTACAGGGTGGCCCCATCATCAGAGAGGCCAGTGGCACCTTCCCAGGGTTGTGACAACCCTTCAGAGCAGAAAAACCCAGAGGGTCTGGGTGTCTTTGTGGGTCAGTAACTGGAGAAGCAGATTTTGGATGGATTTGGCTCCCAGTCACTCAAGGATGAAAGAGCTGAGGAGAACTGAAGCGTGTGTGTGTGTGCACTCACCTCCCTGTCTGTCAGCAGAGAATCCCACAGTGGTTTGGGGTGGAAGGGACTTTGGAGCTCATCCATTCCCACCCCCTGCCACGGGCAGGGACACCTTCCACCAGCCCAGCTTGTTCCAGCCTGGCCTTGGACACTCCCAGCGATCCAGGAGCAGCCACAGCTTCTCTAGGAATTCCATCCCTGCCCCTCCCCACCCTCCCAGGGAGGAATTCCTTTCCCATATCTCACCTAAATTTCTCCTCTCTCTGTCTGTACCCATTCCCCCTTGTCCCATCACTCCAGCTCCTGATGAACAGTCCCTCCCCAACTTCCCAGGAGGCCCCTTCAGACATGGGAAGGAGCTGGGAGGTCTCCACACAACCTTCCCTTCTCCAGCCCCAACTTTCCCAGCCTGTCTCCAGTGCCTCAGCGCCCTTGTCAGCTTTTTGGGCTCCTCTGAACTTGCTCCAAACATTTCCATGTCCTTCTCCTGTTCCCCTCTCCCCATCCTGCCAGGCCCACCCTGGAGCTCCCCGTGCCGAGGGAAGGCAGGGTCCAGCTCCCCTCGGGTTCTGACCTTGCACCCACTTGAGGACACCTTTCAGAAACCTCCAAAATCACAAAACTGAGCCCTCCCACCCCTCCCAAAATTACTGTTTTGCTGTAAAGCTGCACTGAAGGAAGCTGTGCTGGAAAGACTCCCCAGTTAACTGCGCTCAGATGTCTGAGTTTCAGCAGCAGCGGCGTCAGCAAAACGTGCTGGTGGGAGCTCATTCAGGAAAGCCAGGCACCCATTTACATCCCTAAAGGGCTCCTGTTCCTCTCTGCGCTCTCATTCCTCAAGTGTGGACACATCTGCTTCATTCAGAAGGTGCAGGATCAGCTGGAGGATTGACACCCCCGTTTTCCAGCCTTGTGGGATTCACAAGCTCCTCTGGAGCGGGGGAGGCTTTACTGGAAAGTGAGCCAGGGTGGTTGGCACCAAATTCCCTCCATCCTCAGGGCTGGGTTAGGAGGAGAAACACACTTTGGGTTTGGAATTTGATAAAAGCCTCTCTTCACCTCTCTCCCTGGGCTCCCAGTGTGCTGTTGAGATTCCTTCGACACGGGGATAATTCCAGCAGCTGAACAAGGGGCTGCTCCTCACCCTGAATCCTGGAGCTGGGACAAAACCCGCTCAGAGGTGCAGATCCCAAGGCCAAGGACATGACCTGAAACTCCAGCAGGCTCCTGGTGAAGTGTGTGGTGAGTTCTGTCCATTTGGAATGGTACATATATATATATGTATACAAATACTTGACACATATCTATATATTAAAATTATAAAAAACAAATATTTATGTATATTCTATGATGTAAATAAATCCATAAATTGCTATAAAAAGCAATATATGTTTTATATATAGGTATGTATAAAATAATCACCACTCAAAAATATAGAACTTTAGACCTGCACAGATCCACTGTCCTGGAAGGGAAACTCTACATCCCACGGCACACAGGATATCCTGGGATGGATAATCTGTGTAGGTAACCCTTGGCCAGGTGGGAGGAAGCTTTGCCAGCTGGAGGAGGAGCAGCTGAGCACTCAGAACATTCCAGGTCCCTCTGGGCTGTGCAGGGGTCTTGCACCTCTCACTGCTCCAAGGAAATGGAACAAAACCACAGCCAGGCCTTTCCATCCTCCTTCCTTCCATGTGGCTTTTACCTTTTGAAGTCACTTCTGAAGGCTGATTCAAACTTTCCAGTTTCTTCCTCCCTGGCAAATGTTCAAATGGTTTTGTTTTCCATTCCCTCAGAAAATGTAAAATAAAAGAAGGAGGGGGTGGCACTTCTGCTGCTGAGTGAAAGCTCCCTTGGTTTAACTCAGGTGCTGAAGTTTTCTGCCTTGGAATTCGTGACATTTTCCATTACAGCATCACAGGGGTTTTAAGAAAGCGAAATTCTGTCCAAAACTTTTGGTAGAAATGTGGGGATTTTGAGTCTCAGTAAGTCCTGGGCAGGAGGACAGCTTATGGCAGTGCTGCTTCAGCTCTCGTAGGATCAAGGGATCTGGGAGAAGACAGCCCTGGAAATCAGGGAAGGGTCTGTGGACACCACTCTGCTCAGCTCAGTCCCAGATCTTGGCAGAGTTTCAAATGGACTCTTCCTGGAGAATTCTCAATATGAGGTGTAATAACTTGCACACTTTAGCTTTTGCCTTTATTGGCAAATTATATCATGAATAAATATGAATTCTTGCTAAAGTGCCCCTGCCTGGAATGCAGATGGGGTTGATAGAGATATGGGAAAAGGTATTTTCAACATCACTTATGGTAATTAAGTTCTGAGCCTTGTTTGAAGTAGGTGTGTGTATTGCTGGCCAATCCAGAATAACAGTCCTGATTAATTATGATATTTCTCATGTGTAGATGAAGATCTGATCTATAGGTAGCCATGAATTCTCAGAACAGAACCAAACAAATGAGGTTTTTTAAATCAGAAGCTTGGAGATGTTGCAGAGTGGATGCAGATGGAGTCTGGATGCAAATGGAGGGGAGGAGAAATTGCTTTCCATGGGTTGTTTGGGGGATTTTATTCTGTATTTGCTTTTAATGGAGTTGAGTCTTTGCCCATTGTGCGTCCCAATCTGATGGAGACCCTGCAGGGGAGTTGGGCCCTGGGGCTGGGCAGGGGTGATTTCCTTTGGGATGGATGGCAGTGGTCTCATCTGGCCCAGGAATGAGGAACTAAGAGAGAAGAGCTGGAATCTGACCTGGAGTTCTGTGCAATTCTCCCTTTTTGAGCAGCAAAGAAACCCTGGGGGATCTGGGCTGTGAGATGCTGAGCAGGGGCCCCTTTAGCCATAATGGGAAATATTAAAATATTTCCTTACCTTAAAATATTTAAAAATGAATGAGCACACAACGGCTGGCTCAGGACAGACTCTATAAAGTGTCGCCACTTTATTTTGGCACCTGAAGTCAAGGTTTGGGAGGGGAGTTGTTTCCAAAAGAGTGCCCAGTGTGGAGCACTGGGAGGGAGGGAAACACGAGTATCTGGAGTTTTAGGAGCCCGGGTTAAAGCTGCCCAGGAACAGCCCAGTACTGCCCTCTGAGCATCCCGAGGATCACAAATGGTCGCTGTGGGATGTGTGGGGCTGCCCTGGGAGCTCCATTCCCTGCAGGCCCTGGAGAACGGGGCTCACCAGGACCAGCCCCGGGGAGCTCCTGCTCTTGCTCCGCATCCCTCTGACATCCTTGTGTTGAACCGGGAGAGCACCAGCCCAGCCCTAAAACCCTGTCAAACCGGCCAGACACACGGCAGGAGGTGACACCCCCTGGAGCTGTCACAGCCTGGGTCACACCCTGGATCCATCCAGTCCGATGGAACCCAGCCCTGGCTGGGAGGAGGCTCCGATCCGCTCAGGAGCTCAAAGGTGTCACTAATTCTGCAGCTTCGGTTCTGCCTTGTTTATCAAACTCAGTAGTTTTCTGACTAAAAGGCACTTGGATTTAAAAGGAAAAAAAAAAAAATACAGGCTACTGGGGAAGGAATTAACTCCCTCCCAGCCGAAGCAGGACACGGAGTGTTTACATTGGGAGCTGCCGCCTGCAATAAAAATGCCTCTTGTGTGGCTGATCAGTCTGATCACAGCTCCTACCCCTCCACCCTTTACCCACGGCTTTCACTTTTCATCTGCCAGCATTCCTTTTCCTGTTCACCCCTTGGGAATACAGAAAAAAAAAAAAGAGGGAAAAAAAAAAAAGCCAAAAAAAACCCCAAACCACCCCAATTTAGAATTTGCCCATGCAAAATATACAGGTCAGGTGGATTAGGAAAAGCTCAGGCTGGCAAATCCCCAGGGAGCAGGTGTTTTGTTCAGCGCTTCTGCCAGAAAATCCACGCTCTCGACATTTCGTAACCCGGGGAAGGCGGAGGGGTCTGGCAGAGGGAATGCCGGTGGGCAAGGCAATACTGTGTCTTTAATTTTCTTTTCCGAGGGGAAGAAAGTCTGCAGAGCCATGACAGGCTCACTTGTTCAGCCTTTAATGTGCGATCTGTTTTCTCCAGTGGAGGGCACTCAGTGTATCACAAACTAGAACATCAGCGCCGACAAGCTCCGGAGCATCATCGCTCTCTGGAAAGCCTTCGGAATTAGACGAGAGCTGCCTCTCGGCACGGCTACAAAACACTTTCCACCTGCCCAGCCGAATGGATAAACCGAGCCTGCACAGCTTTTAAAGCCGGGCTCGGGCAGGGAGAGGGCAG
>NW_020956838.1:54141-77057 GCF_003031625.1 Empidonax traillii
GTTTTGTGCGTGTGACAAATAATAAAGTGATTATTTATCGAGGAGATAGCAGCCCTTGAAACATTTCCTGTTGGAAAATGCATTTTCATCCTTAGCAAAGATGCAACTCTGGACAGAGGCAGCAGCCCTAAAATTATTCCCAGGCATGTGGGTGTATGTTGGGGTTTCTGACGCCCCCTCCACCCCCCCTCTCATAATTATTTGAGATTAGATATATTGAATTATTATAGACGTCCTCACATCCAGCATTGCTCCTGCATGACAAACCTGACATCTCAAAGGCAAACCCTCCAAAATCACCAGAGCTGTGGGAGAGAGAGGGAACTTGAAATAAAAATTATCCCCCTTTAAACTTTCTGGGCTTTGCTGCTCTCTGGAAGTGTTGGAGTGGATATTTTCCTCCAGTATTTAATATATATATATATAAACACAAAGGGGTAAAATGCTCAGGCATTCCCAGCTGCATGTGGAGAACTTCAGATGAATGTGTGTTAATGCAATGATTCATGAGAAGGAAATATGTCTCCTACCATTCTCTTGGCGTTGGGGTCCCACACCAGCACTGCCTGAGCTACTTCTCTGTATGGCTGAAGTTTCTTTTGCTGCATCTGCTCGTGTGTTTGAGGGACAGAAAAACCGCGAGCAAACCCACCTAAACCTCCCGTTAAAACCAAATCACTCGGCGCAGAAAAGCCTTTACTGGGTGTCTCGTTTTACAGTAAAGGCACGTTATAAAGGTGGGTCAAACTTTACGATGAGCAGGTTTCTCACTTTCTGCAGTAATTTTTTTTTTGGAGGGTTTGGACTTGCTTTTCTCGAGGAACACGTAAAGCAGCAGCTTTGGCTCATTTCCTCTCCAGCTCTGTGGAACGTTCAGCACAGTGACTTGACAAATATGTTTATTGTTAAAACCTCGGCGTTTAGTGATAAGGGCATCGCGGCTCCACGGGGAGCTGGTGGACAGGGGGCAGAGCCAGGAGGGGAACGGCATTTTGGTGCTTCTGAGGGATCCTAAGTCACACAAAAGGAGTGGCACCGGTGAGAGATGGCGAGGCACGACCTCAGAGGACGGGAATTTGCACCACAAAAGCCCCAGACGGGAGGCAAACAGGTTGTCTCCCAAATTCCCCCCCGGCTCCACTCAGGCTTCATCCCAACCCCCCCACCGCAGGGGTGACGTGAGTAATCTGCCGGGCAATTTATCTTAATAGGCTCCCAATGCCCGTTTGTTTTTCTCTTTAACGTTGCAGGTTTCCATTTAATTAAGCAGCTGAGAGGCACGGGCTCGCTCCTGGTGCCGCTGCTTCCCCTGGTGCTGCTGCTGCTGCTGCTGCTCGCGGTGCTCTCGGGGGCTCAGCGAGCCTGCCCCAGGAACTGCCGGTGCGACGGCAAGATCGTGTACTGCGAGTCCCACGCCTTCCGAGACATCCCCCACAACATCTCCGCCGGCTCCCAGGGCTTGTCCCTGCGCTACAACAGCATCCAGAGGCTCAAACCCAACCAGTTCGCCGGCCTCAACCAGCTCATATGGCTCTACCTCGACCACAACTACATCAGCTCCGTGGACGAGGACGCCTTCCAGGGGATCCGCCGGCTGAAGGAGTTAATCCTGAGCTCCAACAAGATCACCCTCCTGCACAACAAGACCTTCCACCCCGTGCCCAACCTGCGCAACCTGGACCTGTCGTACAACAAGCTGCAGGTGCTGCAGGCCGAGCAGTTCAAGGGCCTGAGGAAGCTGCTGATCCTGCACCTGAGGTCCAACTCGCTGAAAACGGTGCCCATCCGGGTGTTCCAGGACTGCCGGAACCTCGACTTCCTGGACCTGGGCTACAACCGCCTGCGGAGCCTGTCCCGGAACGCCTTCGCCGGCCTGCTGAAGCTGACGGAGCTCCACCTGGAGCACAACCAGTTTTCTAAGATCAACTTTGCCCACTTCCCGCGCCTCTTCAACCTGCGCTCCATCTACCTGCAGTGGAATAGGATCCGCTCCATCAGCCAGGGGTTGACGTGGACCTGGAGTTCCTTGCACAACTTGGATTTATCGGGGAACGACATCGCGGGGGTAGAGCCTGGGACCTTCCAGTGCCTCCCCAACCTGCAGAAGCTCAACCTGGATTCCAACAAGCTCACCAACATCTCCCAGGAGACCATCAACACGTGGATCTCGCTCATCTCCATCACCCTGTCCGGGAACATGTGGGAATGTACTCGCAGCATCTGCCCCCTTTTTAACTGGCTCAAGAACTTCAAGGGCAACAAGGAGAGCACCATGATCTGCGCGGGCCCCAAGCACATCCAGGGCGAGAAGGTGAGCGACGCCGTGGAGACCTATGACATCTGCGCCGAGATCCCGGTGGCGGCCACCGAGAGGCCCTACCAGGCGCCCAAGACCCCACCCAGGCCCGTCTTCGTCCCCAAACCCACCGTCTCCAAGCTGGAGAGCCACCAGCGGCCCAGCCCCGCCGCGCCCAGCCCTTCCCTCGCCGTCCCCACGCCGGGAGTGGAGCCGGAGTACGAGCACGTGTCGTTCCACAAGATCATCGCGGGCAGCGTGGCCCTGTTCCTGTCGGTGGCCATGATCCTGCTGGTGATCTACGTGTCCTGGAAGCGCTACCCCGCCAGCATGAAGCAGCTGCAGCAGCACACGCTCATGAAGAGGCGCAGGAAAAAGGCCAGGGAGTCGGAGAGGCAAATGAACTCCCCTTTGCAGGAGTATTACGTGGACTACAAGCCAACAAACTCTGAGACCATGGATGTATCGGTCAATGGATCGGGGCCCTGCACTTATACCATCTCTGGCTCCAGGGAATGCGAGGTATGAACCATGATCCTCCTAAAACCATTTCAGCTGCTGGGAAGGAGAGGTAAATGTTCGAAGCTCTTGAGGTATCTCTAAATGCTCGAAAGATTATTGAGATGTTGTTTTGGTTTTTTGGTTGTTTTTTTTTTGGTGGTGGTGGGGGAGGTGGTTGGTGTGGTCGCTCTTTGAAAGGTTCTCTTGTCCAATGTCAATGGTCAGAGAAGGGATGGTTGTTTTGAATAATTAAGGATTATTAAAATATAGATCAATTTGAAGTCAACAACTGTAGTAAAGGCATCTGGAGTGTTGTTCTCCTCCTGTTTGCACTCATTTTATGAGCTGTGGCTACAAGAGAGTCCTATTTTTAATGTATTGGTAGAGACAGAGGCGTGTAAGAGCCTCTTCTGCTTTAAAAATAAAGATGGAAACCTCTTTACTCAGCCCCCACATGAAATCTTGAGGGGTTTATGGCCTATTTGAAGATAATAGCAAAGATTTGCTGTGTTTTTGGTCTGGTTGAGGAGCAAACCAGAGAGCACCAGGACTGCAGCACAATCCTGGAGTTTTCCTGGAGCAGCAGGAACAACAGAGGCTCCTTTGAACCCGAGCCTTGGTCCAACAGCACATTGGCAAGTGCCTGGCTTGGGAGATGGGGATTCTTGAGGTTTTTAATTTCGTTTCAGTGATCACTGGGGGTTCAGACAGAGCTGATTCTCACATGCTGGAGGCCGTGTTAGGATTTGACTCAGCAACACGGGAGAACACGAACAGCAAAAGCTCCCAGAGCGTCTTTTCTGTTGTTCTGCTTCGCAAGGAAACACCAAATTGTGTTTCATTCCTGTCCATGACTCCACCACTGTGTATGCAAGGAATGGTTTTGCTCTGAATGCTGATGCTTATTTATAGCTGGGAAAGGAGGATTTGCACAATTCCATTGCAGCACTTGTTACTTAATCCTGCTCCTGACGTGGTTTTAGGGCACTGTGTGGGGGGGGGTTTTCTCCCCTGGTTGTGGATGAGCTACCTGAGAGTGTTCCATGTGCCTGTTGGGATTTATCCCAGCCCATTTGTGCAGACTGGGGAGATTCTGAGCCCTGATTTTGGCGTGAGAGGGGTGTTAAAGGTGAGCAGTGTGGAACAGGCTGCAATTCTGGGAGCCAGATTTGTTTCCCCTCCCTGACAAAGGGGAGTCTTGGAGGTGCTTCACATTTGGCACCCGAAATCCTCAGCTGGTTTGGGACCATGGAGTTAAGGAAAAGGAGGAAAAATGCCTGTTTTGGGGTTGCTTTCTCTGGAGTAGTGTTGCCTTCAAAACAGGAATGCACCTGCCATATCCCTGTCATTGCTCCAGCACCGTGGGAATGAAGGTGTGGGGTTTTTATTCCCTGTCACCAGCACAAGCAGAAAGTGATGTTGAAGTTATTTTGAGTTTTCCCTGGCTGTCACAGGGAGCCCTAATTTGGCCTGAAAGGCTGTCTCCCCTTCATGCTCAGGTTTAACACCACTGAAGTTTCATTAGCTTGGATAAAATGCTGTTTAATTTGCGCCACGATGGTGAGGCAGCTGAATTTCCACCTCACAGCTGATCATCCATTTGGATCTCAGAAGATGCAGGGGTGATGTCGTGTCGTTTGAGAGGCTGAAATTCGGATAATTTGGATTATGGCAGATAATTCCAAGGCTGAAGAGCCCTACCAGGTGTAGGACAGGAGATGAGTGTGGTGTAAACTCCTCCCTGGTGTTGTGGGTTGTCACACACCGCATTAAACACAAGGGGACCCCAGCTCACCTGGTTTCCAAGGTGCTGTGGCAGCACCACAGCAGTTTTATTCGGGTTAAATTAAGGTGGTGCAGAACTTTGCAGGGCTCAGGGTGTTTATTGTGCTGGTTCTGGCTGTGATATCAGTGATGGAACACCCAGTGGCTCTCAGCACACTAAGAGAGACTCATAAATAATAGACAATAATAAAGACTTGAGGAAATGGGAAGCAGATCATTGAAGGCACATGTAGCAACCCAAAGCCCTGGGTGAAATCCTCTCTTCAGCTTTGGATTTGACATTCTTCGTCTCCATAGCTACGAGGTTCCACTTGGAAAAGGAGAGACAGGCACTGCACAGCACTTAAAAAAAAAGGGGGAAACAAAAATCCTTGCAGAGTCTCCAGCAGAGGAAAGGGTTTGTGTTTGGGGAAGAAAACAGAAAATGGAGCATCTCTCTATTTCCTGATTTGCCCAAGTGGACATATTTGTGGGAAAATGTCACTCTGTGCCAGTGAGATGCAGCTCAGGCCCCTCTTCCCGTGGGGCTGAGTTGCTCATTCCTGAGGTTTCTCCCAAAAAAGAACCACTTGGATGGGAGAAGAGAGCCTGGCTACCAGAGTGAAGGCAGGCAGGCTCTGGAATTTGTTGCTTAGGACTCTGTGGAGTTTCCTTTTTCAAAGTAATGATTTTCAAATGATTGTCTCCTTCATGTGTATCCACCTCCCTGAAAGCAGCTGTGGTGTCCAAAAACCTGTGTCGATGGTTCCACTGGAGCTGGGAAAGGTCAGAGAAGCCTGAGCAGGTGCTGCTGTTGGTAGTGGGGTGATAATGGATGTTTTCTGAGGTCCAGGAGCAGACCCTGGTCCCTCCACAGGGACCATTTGGGGATTTGGGAGTATCCAGCTCAGCTCCTCCATAAACCACCTGTTTTCCAGGGCAGAACTGGCACTGGAACAACGTGCTGAGGTATTTCCACTGGTTCTTTCCTCCACAGCAGCAGGGGATGGTTTTCTTTCAAGTTTAACGAGATTCTGAGTTTGAAACAAAGGCACACAGAGCTGCCCTGGAGAAGGGGAGGTGCAGGTACACTTTGTGGGGCTGCTTTTTCCAGTCCCTGCTTTAGGAATTATTTCTTGTGCTGCAGAGATGGAGCCAAAGCCAGGCTGGCTGGAAATGGGAGAGACTCTTGGCATCAGTGGGATTATAATCACTGACACCTGGCCTATGCTATTCTATTTAGTCTATTGGCAAGGGCTGCTAAAATAACTGGATGCTCATGATCTTGGCTCTCCCAGGCAGTTCCCAGACTGCTGCCATCTCATTCTGCTATTTGCTTTGTGCCTGTGCATCCCATTCCCTCCGTGTTCCCTATTTATTTGTGCATTTGCTGAAGATCCTGGGGGCCATAAAAAGCCATTTCAGAACCTGAGCTATAATGTCATGTATTTCCCACATCTCACACACACACACAGCAGCTGTGTTTGGCTCACTTTGGGAAGGGGGGAGTGTGGCAGGGGGAACGTTGCTGCAGGAATGTTCCTCTCTCCTGGAAGGTCATTGCTCTCCCCTTTCCCCCAAGGGCTGGCAGGGGCAGAGCAAACACCAGGCAAGCAGGTGAACAGCTTGTTGGTGTGAATTGAGGCCCTTTGAGGGGTGATTGACACGCACCCAGGAGGTCCCTCCTTACATTTCTCCTTCTCCACGTCTGCCCGTGTCCCGTAGATGAGCAGGGACAGCTCCACTGTGTTTTTCTAGTGGAGTGTGAATGGGGGTGGCTGTCACTTGCATTCACTGGTGCTAAACCACTCACACAGAATCATGTTCAGCTGGAATTCTGCTTCCTGCCTTCTTGCCACCGGGGAGAGAGCACAAATAGGTTGAGAAAGGAGTGTGACACACACGGGCCTGGGGGGCTGCTGACCTGCTCCTTCTGGGCCTAACTTAAAAGGGAATGTTAACATGCTGTTGTTGTTTATTATTTATTTATTAAACACCGTTTCTGTGTTGTTTTGGACGAGGTGCAAAGAGGAGAAAGCAGAGCAGCCTCCATCTCCAGGGTGTGTTTAGTGCCAGTTCTGTAACTCAACCTCAGGAGGGTGCCCAGGGGCTCAGCCTGAGCTCAGGGGACAAATCACTCAATGACTGCCTGAATATTCCATAATTTTCTCCTAAGAGCAGTGGTTGTACTTCCTTTGGTTGTCAGCCTGAGGTTTTTGGAAGGAACGCTGAGCAAGGACTTCATGGCAGAGGTGTGAGCTCGTCATGGAGAGGGGGAATGGGAAAGGAAGGTGATTCCACAGGTGGGGCACTGCAAACACAAGAATATGGGAGGTGAGGATTGAGGAGAATGGGGAGCAGTAGCTCTCCATTAGCCTGCTGTCATCACTTTAGGGCCAAAGCAGCGTGGGTTTTTCTCCAGTGACTGTTTTGGAACACAGTAGGACAGGCACTGTAATTTGGTTTCCTACATCCTTCTGTGCTGTGGCTCCTCCTCTGCTCCCCTTCCTCCACTTCTCTGTGACTGTGCACCTTAAATCCTCGTGGGGCTGTAAACTGGAGGGTGAATCAGCCCAGTGAAGCTGTGTCAGGAGCTCTGGGCTTGTGTGGGGAGAGTAAGCAAAGGAGAGGCTGATGGTGCTGCTCCTCAGAGCAGCGTCTGCAAGGGACACTCCAAAGGGGCTCAGAGAGGGGAGGAGAAGGTACACTTTAGAAATCACAATCATAGAATAATTGGACTTAGAAGGAACCTTTAAGATCATCCAGTTCCAACCCCCTTCCAGCAGCCCAAGTTGCTCCAAGCCCTGTCCAACCTGGCTTTGGGCACTGCCAGAGCCTTTAATCAGCACTTCACACATGGCATGGCATCAGCACAAGGAAAGCTGTGCTCCAGAAGCGCTGGGGATGTAGCAATAAATAAATGCAGAGGGGCAAATTTTCCTGGGCTCAGCACTTGTGTGAAGTGTGAGATTTCCCAAAGATGTTCCCAAAATGAGCGGCCGCGTTTCCGGCCCAGCTCTCAGCCAGCTGTGCCTCGGCAGCAATTGAGCCACGGGGCTGTAAATTTGGAAAGGAAGCAGCAGGAGGATGTGGAACACTTCTGAAACTCTTACTCAGTCCTTAGCCTGGTGCCTGGGGGAGAGAAGAGCTCCTCTGGAATTCGGGCTTGTGATACAAGTGCCACTGAGACCTCGGGGAGTTGATTGGAAGGGGCTGAACCCTCATCTCCCAAATTTTCACGGAGCTTGGGAGATTTCCTGACCAGATTCCAGGCAATACATTTGCTCCACTAGGTCTTGTCCTAGTAGATAACTAAGAAAACTATGGGACTGCAATGTGGATTTGTAGATGTCCAGCTGGGATCCTCCTCCCTGCCCCCCCCTTCACCTCTTTTCCTTCTTCCCCAGATTTTGCCACTTTCTGGAAACCTCAGTGAGTTGTGCACAGGGAGGGCTGCCCAAAGGGAGAGGATGCTGCATTGGAAAGCTTTGCACAAGGGAGGAAAATACTGGTGTTCCCATCCCCATCATTGCCTGAGCCTTTTGAGGGATTCCTGAATTGCTGGAATTGTGGCAGGTGCCTTTTGCCCTCCCCATCTCCCTTTGCCTTTCTCTCACCCCTTCTGCCTCTGCTGAAACCCTGTGATGCACTGCCAGTATTTTAAGGAGGAGAAAAAAAGAAAAAAAAAAATCAATTTTAGCCCATTATGTGGCTCGTGCCAGAGGGGAGAACACTCAGAAACAGGGAAGGGATCTGTTGAACCTCTTCATTTGTGGTTTCTCTTTTAAACACACACCACCAACAAAACACACACCAAGAGGGACAAACAACCTTCTTAGTGGGTGTCCTGCTGCTGGGAACGTTCCTGAGACTTCCCCTGGAATAAGAGGGCTTGGGAAGTGCATTCAGGTGCCAACTGTTCCACGGATGGCCCTGTTGCCACTGGAGACCTGACTCTTTCCTGGCAGCAGGTGCCTGGCACAGGGAATGGTGCAGCCTCTGCCCCTGCTCCCTGCGCTGTAAACATTTGGACAGGGAACCATTCCGGCCTGATTTGCGTTTGCAGCACCACCAGCATCCCAGTGTTTGGTCATTTCCAGCCAGGTATTGCAGCCCTCAGCACAGATGGGCTGCAGCAGGGGACAGCTCTCCTCACATCTGCCTCTGGTGCAGCCAGATGAGCTCAGCTTGCCTGTAGATCTCCCCTCCCTCCACAGAAAAGAGGAGTGGATCCATTCTGAGGGGAATTCCAGGCAGCTGTCAGCTCTGTCCAAGCTGCAAAGTTCCTCCTAGTTGGAAGCTGCTGAAGGGATGGCATGAGAGGGGGTTGGGAACGTTAGCTTTTTGGATTTGTTTTGGCTTCGCCTTTTTAATACCCAAGCAAACAGAAAGCTCTGGCTGGCAGATGGATCAGTCCTGGTGTTGCAATCCAATGGGAATTGTTCCACCTGCAATGAACAGTGAAGGCAAAAAAACCCTGGTCATCTCCAAGCTCACCATCTGGGGTGTGTCCAGCTACAGCAAAACTCTCCCCTTCGTTAATTAGCTCAAGTATAGATTTATTTTGGGGTTATTGAGGTACATTTGAATACAGCTGGCCAGAAGAGGAGCAGCTCCTGGATGCTGGAAAGCCAGAGTGTCTCCAGAGAACTCATAACTGGTTCCTGAAAGAACCATAACTGGTTCCTGAAAGAACCAGTTACGAGGCAGAAAGTTCTTGGTGTAAACTCAGGTCAAGGTTTTTCTTCTTGTACGGAAGAAATGGGATTTTTCCTGCCTGGTACTTGTGTGTTGATCCAATTAAGCAGCAGAAGATAAGGTCGGTCTGAGTGGGGGTGTTATTGCTCTGGCTGTGTTTGGGTAGGAACTCACAATTCCCAAGTGTAATCCATGGATGAAAATCCCAAAGGAATCCTTTTGTGGCCCCGGGGGAGACAGGACACTGCAGGGAATAGGAACAGGACACAGCAAGGAACAGGACACAGCAGGGAATGTGACCAGGCAGGGCACAGAAAGAGGAAATGGAGAGACCTGAAGAACAGTTTCTGGAGGAGAGGAGCAGCCCAGGATTTAGGGAACCTCTGGCAACATCCTTTATTGGATGTTCCAGCCCATCCCATGGTCAGACCTCTCTCCTGGGCACCAACCCACAGACAGAGCTGCCTGGCAGCGAGAGGCAGCTCCAAGGTCTCTGTGGGAAGGTCAGGCTCACCCTCAGTGTCTTGCACCCTCATCACTCAATTTTCTCCCAGTGCATAGAGGAGTGTCTGTGATGAATAGACTTGAGTTGTGTGGTTTTGCTCATTTTCCAACTCGGTTCTCATTTAAAATCAGCTTCTCCTTCTGTGTGATGGCCCCTGAAACCCCAGATGATTCTTCACTGCTCTCATCTTTCACTAACATATCCATTTGGATTATCTTTGTGCCATGATGGATGCTTTAAAAGGAACCAACAAGGCCATCAGATTCTTGCCCTGGTTCAACTAGCATTTGTTAATGTTCTAAATCATCTTGGGCCTGAAATGTGCTGCTTCTTAAATTTAGAACGATGTGATTGCCTAAAGCCTCTCCATGTGTTAATTAAATCATCATAATTGTGGTTTCTTGAGACTGACAGGTTATAAATAGTTTTTCTCTCCCCCCCCCATGCAGTAATTGGGGATGAATGACAGGCAAAACAGCTATTGTTTAACTGTACATCTAACACCAGCCTTCCCATTCCCACTCCACTTCCCTGGGGTCACTTGGTTGCCCTGAAATAATCGACAGTGTCACCCCTGAGGGCCAGTTAATTGCCACACTCTTCTCACACCATGGGGGGATGAGAGAAGTGATTTTCCTGGGCCCTCATGGGCTCATCCATCAGGGTGTGTGGTCAGGGGCACTGAAGGTCAGGGGCAGGTGTGTTCACACCCAGATGATAACTGAGACATCTGAGGAACAATTGTATTCCCACCTCTCTTGGCTCAGCCAAGATTTTGTGGAAACAGAAGCCTTGGTGTCCTGACCATCCTTTTCCTCTGTTGCTGCCATGGAATCATGGAATGGTTTGGGTTGGAGGGAACTTAAAGCTCATACAGTGCCACCCCTGCCATGGGCAGGGACACCTTCCACTTTCTCAGGTTGCTCCAACCTGGCCTTGGGCACTTCCAGAGATCCAGGGGCAGCCACAGCTTCTCTGGGAATTCCATCTCAGCCTCTCCCCACCTTCATAGTGAAGAATCCCTCCCCAATATCCCATCTAACCCTGCCCTCTGCCAGTGGGAAACCATTCCCTGCCTGCAGTTCTTTTCCTCTTTAGGTTGGGGGAAAAAAAAAACCTGCTACAAACACTGAAGTTGGCCAAGGATTTGTACTGAGCTTTTTTGCTTGACTTTTGATCTTGCCCAGCCTCGGAGCAGCTCTGTCCCCTGGGTGTGGGAAGGAGGCAGAAAGGATGGTAATGGGAACATCCTCAGGCTTGCATTATGCACAATCCCAGTGGGTAATTAGGCCTTGCTCCCCTTTCATGTAGGTCTGCACGCTGTTTACAGCTCTAATTTGCAGAAGAACCCGAGGCTACAGCTTGGTCTGCTGCTCTGGATCCTCCTTACCCTTCCAATTATGCAAGGAAACCACAGTTCCTTGGACTCTGGAGGACTGGGATGTGTCCTGCTGACTGCCATGATTCAGGGTTCAGTGAGATCCTTGAATCATGGAATCACAAAGGCTGGAAATGAAAGTAGAATTGTTTAGGTTGAAAAACCCCCCTCTAAGGTCATCAAAACCAACCACAAAACACGTCCCCAGAGGCCACGCCTTTCAAAGCCCTCCAGGGATGGGGATTCCACCACTGCCCTGCCTGGACAGCTGGTTCCAATGCCTCAAAACCCTTTTTGGGGGGAGGAAATTTCCCCTGATATCCAACCTACACCTTCCTTGGTGCAGCTTGAGGCCACCTCCTCGCTTTGCAGAAAGCTTCCACCAGGAAACTCGACCTTTCCTTCTGAGACTGGAGGATGTCCCTCCTCCCTGTGAGTTTGGAGAGGAGGGTGATCCACCCCTCACCTGTGCCTGGAGGCCACAGGATTTAGGAACCACCCTAAACTCTGCTGATAATTTACCGTGAGCTGGCAAGAGAGCCAGCTGTTGGGACTTCAGAAGGAGAAAGCAAAGCCAAGGTCACCGCTGGGCTTTCGTTGGAACCTGAGCACTGGAAACCAACCCTTAAACCTTTGAAAACTCCTCCTGTCTCGCAGTCTGTGCCCTCCCATCCACTCACTGGGCTGCCCTGCCTTTCGCTGCTGCTGCAGAGCAGGGTTGGGGTTCAGGGCGTGAAAGGGAGAAGCATTGTCTGGAGCCTCAAGGGACTCCCACAGCGACTGTTTTGTTCCTGGCACATAAAAGCCGGTCTGAAGTGCCCTGCTTTGTCTTGGGGAGGCATTAGCACATGCCTATTTAGTGCTTTTAAAACGTCTACACCGCAGTCAGATGCAACAGAGACCGACTTGCAGCCACTCAGGTGCTCCCTCGTCCCAGTGGGTTTCTGCAGAGCGCAGAAATTGCCTGATTTTAATGGAAATTTCGGAGCCGTTTCTTCCCCCTCTGGCATTATAATTTTCCTTCCCGGAGCCTCTAAATCATGGGTTGGGCTCGTGGCTTTAAAAGCCACATCAATGTCACACGAGAAGGGAAATGAAGGCAGAGAGGGGGGAACACAAATCGTGCAAATCAGAAAGGGAAGGGAGCCCACTGGCGACTCCCAATTATTTAGAAATTTGTGTTTGAAAACAAAATCCGTGGGTATTTTGCTCTGGTGCAGTTTCTTTGTTGGATGCATTAAGAGTCCCAGTCTGAGGGGCTGATTAACCTCTTTCTGCTCATGATTAGCTCCCAAACATTTATTAGCTGCGGGGAACAAGGCCTAGACTTGGTTGTAACAGGTGAGGGACTGGAATTAATGTTGCCACAGGGAGGAAAAGGCAGGGAAAAGGTTTTATATCTCGCTGCCTCTCATGTCCAGTGAAGGCTGGAGGGGGGATATTTTGCCCTGATACTCATCAGTGCATCAATCCAGTGGAAGGTGTCCCTGCCCATGGTCTTTAAGGTCCCTTCTAAACCAAACCACTCCATAATTTTATGGTTCTGCATAAAAAACCTAAAGTGGAGCAGCGGTTTTTACCCACCTGCTTTGCCTTCCTGTCTGTCAAGGGCCACCCAACCTCACCGAGTTTCGCTGTTTACAACAGCAATGATTAATGTTTATTCTCTCTAAAAAGCACTTCCTCAGAGTCACTTGAGGACTCCCAGAGCAAAACTCCCGTCCTCTGATGATTTGTTCTGAAGGTTCATGACCTTCACAGTGCGAAACAACTTGTCCAGCTGTTAAAATCATTCCTGTCTCCACCAAGCTGATCTGTGAGGATGCCAAGGCTGGTGTTTCTGAGGAGATCTCGGTGTGTTCCTCAGCTCAGGGGGTCCAAACTTCATACTATGAAGTACCAGTCAAGGCCAAAGATCATTTAAATACCATTAAAATACTATTTAAATACTCTTTAGGGTGGTGTAATCCACATTCACCTTAACTTGGAAGTCACAGAAAGATTTGTGGGTGCAAAAAGTCACTGCAAACAAAGCTCAGTATTAAATTACTGTATTTATATTAATAGATATTTATTATTGTATGTGTTAGATTTCTCAGGTGGGTGTGAATCCTGAAGGTTGTGTTTCCTCTCTTATTCAGTGCAATTTAACAAATTATTCCATATCTACTGTCCAGAAAACAGGAGATATATCATAGAGAAAATATATATAATATATAATGTCTGAAGAAAAGGCTTTTTCACCTCCCTCTCTGCAAATGGGGTGGGTTGGTGGCCTCAATTACATGGAATTTTATCAAACTGCTGCAGTGGGGATGTGGCTGGTAGTGATTTTAGATGCGTGTCCATAGTTCCACCAGGCTCTGGAAGGCTCAGTGTTAGTCTAGAATAAAAACATCCAAGAGCTTCTGGAAATTCAGGATTTTGGCCTTTGGGTGAGGCCACAATAAAGGCATTTGTCAAAGACCCTGAGCTTGTCTTGTTGTGCAGAATGAACAAGTGTTCTACTTACAGGTAGTTCATTAAAAACCATTGACGAGCCCAGTTGTCCCAGTTTTATTTCTCCCATTAATCTGGGCCGATAAACTGCTGCAAATGGGCTCCTGTTGGTGCCAGAGCAGTGTGGAGATTCCCTCAGTCACTGCAGGGCAACAAAAGACGGGTTTGGGGACCATCTCCCTCTTCCAGAAACATCCTGGGGTTGGAGACCCTCCTCAAAGCTCCGACCTGCAGATTGGGAGGTGTTTGTTGGCAGGGCAAAAACCCAGCGACAGACCCCCATCCCTGCAGGTTTCTCACATCTGCAGCTTTCCTGGGGATGATTTCTCACTAGAAAAGGTGTTTTTTTCACTTGAAAAAACTCAGTGGGGGTTTCAACCAGGGCTCCTGTTCCTGGTCAAGGTTCCACTTTGGGACTTCTCCTCCAGAGACTATAAAATAAATCCTTGCCTGAAGTCTATCTTGCACTCTGTCTTTTAGTTTTAGCTGGAACAGCATGTTAGATCATCACTAAGGAGAAATACCAGGACCCCAAAGGACAAAAAAAATCATATTATTCCCTTTGAAAACGTGTCAGGTGAAAAAATGGAACTAATTTATCTTCATTCCCAGCAAGTGTTAACTCCCTCCTTCCCCAGGACAGTGACAGGACAGGTTTAATCTTGCCTGGTAATAAAAAAGAAAAGCCTTTGAATGATTTAACTTTTTCATGTTCACTGTTTTAAGTAATTATTTAATATTAATCCGAACTAGCAGCATACAGCTGAATTCAGGTCAAAGGAAGTAAAATAAAATGAAATGAAATGAATTGAAATGAAATAATAAAAAAAAACATATTCCCCCCTCCCCTATTTTTTTATTATAACACGTTTATTATATTGCATTTATTAATCTTGGCCTGGTGGGGCAGGTAGGACAGGGGAAGGCTTAGCCTTGTTTCAAACTTCATACAGCAATTAATTAGTGGCTGTGTGTACATTTTGTAAGAGGTTTAAAAAGCAGTAGTTAATCATTGATGAATTTTAAAGCAGGATAAGCACATAAATAAGAGGTCACATGTGATTTCTGGTAATTTCTTACAGCACCTATTAATTTTTTATTAATCCTGGAGAGCTATTTACAAATGCCTGCCAGAGCTGGAACCAGAGCTGCAGTCAGAAAGCAAATAAAAACCTCAGATAAATAATGAGAACTCGACAGAAACAGCAGCTCTCTGATTCAGGGGACACGGGGTTGAAACATTCAGTGAACAAAACACGGGTTGGAATTGTTCCCATCTGGTGCTGAGATTAAAAGTGCAGACTGGGACCTGTCAGCCAGTCCCCAGCCTGGGAGGTGGGGTTTAAAAACCAGATCCCATTTGGGATGTTCTGTGTCATCCAGGATTTTTGGCTCTCTGAATTTTTTACTCCTGGAGACCTCCAGTGATGGAGGTTCCACAGTCCCCCAGCTGGAATCTCTGCCACTATATCCCAGCTGGTCTTTGCTCCTGCAGTTTAGGGAGAGCTGCCTTCATCCTTTTATTACTCGTAGGTAAAGTTTCTTGTATTGCTGATGAGCCTTTTACTGCTTTCCTCTTGAAATGCAGCGTCCAGAGCTGAGCTTGGGCTCTCTGACCACGAGCTTATCAATACTGAGAAGGGTTTGGGGATTATTTCATGTGTTTTATGCCTGTCTACGCTGTTGAAAAACTGAGAGGTGAGAAAGGTTACTGGAGAGGTCACTGGGGGTTGGACAAGATGACCTTAAAAAGGTCCCTTCCAACTGGAACTGTTCTGTGATTCTGTGAACTCACAACCAATGCAAACCCATTATTCCTCTCCCAAGAGGAGCAAACACTCTTGTTTGTTTTCTACAGTGCCAGAAACGATCCAGGTGAAGGACTTATCACCCCAAATGCCCCAGATTTGAGCAGCTGAGCTGCAGAAGAGCCGAGTGTGTGTGGTGTCAGTGGGGCTGTGGTGCTGACAGATAACATGCACGGTTTGCTCTCTGAATTCCAGAGTCTTTCAAACACAGGACTAGAGGAAAAAAAAAAAAGAAAAATCATCTTTTCTCTGTGTTTTCCTCTCCTGAATCTCTGTTTATACCCTGTGATCCCACTGAAAGCCGTGTTTGTGGCGAGTCCTCCCTGGGCATCAGGCTCTGGCTTTGTTTCAGAGCTCTGCCCTATTCCCCTTCTTTCAGGTAGGCACTTTATTCCTCCTCTCTCCTTGTGCTGATTGCTAATTAGTATGGGTGCAAGGTTTGCTTTGTTTCCTTTCAAAAGCCTTTGCTTGGGACTGTTCCATCAGCATCTTCGAATCAGACAACAGCCTGAATATCAAACAGAGGGCTCTGAGGAGCTCCACGTGCCACCTGTGTCCCTGCCAATGGGCAATTCTGGTATTTTATTTAATTATTTCAGCTTCTTCATCCATTTGATGTGTTATCTGAAGCGTTGCTACCCCCTTCTTTTACTCAGCAGGTTGTTTTACCCACCTCTGAGCCTCAGCTGATTTCCTCAGGGAAATCCTCCTTGAACTGGGCATATTTTTTTTTACAGCAAGATCCTTGGCAAAGGCAGCTGCTCCATCGCTGTCCATTTTTTACCTTTTCAAAAGGCAGCTTGAGGTGATCTTTCCCCCTTCGTGTTTTACGAGGCTTTCTTGAATTTTCTGGCAAAAAAAGGAAAACAAACAAACAAAAAACCCCGTTTTATTCATGGAAAGTTTGATCATCATTTCCCTCCCATTTTCTCTTTCCTTAACAGTGATTTATATTTATTGTAGGGTAGTAAAAGGAGGCTCTGCTGAGGCTGATTTCTTGTTCCTGGGGCTGGTTAGACTTTGTAAGTGTCTATTCTGCAGTGAACTCCAGACCCTTCTCCCTCTCCAGCTCTCTTGGAGCTCCTTCAGGCACTGCAAGGGGCTCTCAGGTCTCTATTTTCCTTTCTAAGTGAACAGGTTTCTGTGCCCTTCCACGACTTTTCCCACTTGTGCTGTTCCACCAAGCCCTTTGGCCCATAAATCTGATTTTTCATTATCTCCTTTCCCACGGACAGGATCCCACTGGAGCCAAAATTCCGTGTGATGGCTTTTAACTGTGCCCAGGGACAGCAGGATCAGGACTTGCCAGGTTTAAACTAAGTTTTCTCTCTAAGCCACCCAGACACCTGGTATCTCTAATCTGATTCCCGGGGTAGAACTCATACCGTAGAAAATTCAGCAGAAAAACTTTGTGGTTTTTTTTCTGGAATAGAACCCCTTCCAGGACATCTGAGGAATGAGAAATTCAGGACAGAAGCTTCTTCCCCTCCTTTTGAGCTGCTTTGGAGCAGATTCACACCACGAAACTGGAGATTTATGTTAAAACCCAGGGGAAAAAAAAAAAAAAAAAAAAAAGGGACATGAGGAATATTTCTGGAAACAAAGCCTAGAAATGAAAATTGGGGTGTGCCACCCTCCAGCTCAGAATTACAGAGAGAGACCTTGAAAACCTCTTTGTAGTGCTAGGCCAGGGTGCTCAAAACTCAGACCTAACCCCACTCTCTGGGGGTTTAAAGCTATTTTTGATGTCCTGGGGGACAGAGGCAGGACAGAACACAGCTTACCACTCACTTCCCTCCCTTTCTCACGTATTTACCAGAACTCCCCCGGAATAAGATAAGAATCCCAGTCCCAGAAGAATCCAGAGACAGGAGATTTAAGAGCAATGACTCAACTGAACGTAAAATATTTGATTTTCGTTTTTCACACTGCATTCGATTTAGGAGATGTTGGGTTTAGCATCTGTCAGGAATAGCGTGTGTGTGTACACAAACAGACCGTCAGCAACTGCCTGGGACTGGGGCTCGTGGGATGAAATCTCCTCTCTGACTTCCTAAAGGAGAACCAAAACCCCCTCTGGAGCCCCTTTGGAGAGTTTTAACCAAAAAAAAAAAAAATCCAAGCTTTTATTAAGCATTTCTGTGATCTGGGAATAATTCCTCTGGTGTGGCAAAGGCTCCTGTGAGATCCACCCCCCTCAGGCCCAGGGATTTGGGTGTGGATGCTCCTGGAGAGGTTCCAGAGGCAGGAGCCCACAGTTTGCCCTTTGCAGAGGAGGCTGCCACGGATTTTCTGTGGATCTTGCAGGAAATGGACGTTCCCTCCGTCCTCTTTTCACGGATCATTTACCTGCAGCCCAGAACCATTAAAAAAAAAAAAATAAAAAAATGTAAATGCTGGGAGTTTTAAAAGAAAAGCCGGACGAGTTTGGATGAAACTCCTCATGAAAAAGAATCCTCCTTTCTTTTAGCATAAAACTAGGGCTGGATTTGGGGGCGTTAATGCCCTCTGGGTTGTCTGACAGCTGGAAATACCAACGCCCTGCCTTTCCAGATGAGAGGGGGCTGCTCTGACATGCAAAATTTCCACCAGCTTTCCTTCTTGTCTATAACTGAGTTAAAAATCAGCAGCAATGCCCCCTCTGGCAGGGCTGTTTGGAGCTTCCCAGCCTCTGGTGTTTGGGGATAAGTCCCATTTGCCTGTGGAAAGGGGAGATTTTGATGGTGTGCTGCACTCCCTCAGAGCTCTGTCTTTCTGAGTCTCAGAAACGGCTAAGAAGGCTTTTAATACCAAAGAGTTTGGTGGGTATTTGGGGGTTTTGCCCCTCCTTTCTGCAGTAGATGATGCACCCAGTGGCTTTTGACTGCTCTGGTCTAATTAAGATCGAAACAAGGCACCTGCATGGCTTCAGGACTTCATTATCCTGCTCCTCAGAGGTGCTGAGCATCTCCTGCCACCCTCTAAACCCCATGGAAACTTCTGGGTTTCTGTCTAATCAAGAGCCTGACTGATCTCACTTGTTAAACTCGAGCTGCTGTGGATCTGTGTGTGCTGCCAGATAAAGTCCAGCCTCTGCCTCAAAGAGGGCTCCTCTAACCTGGCAATAAACCATCTCCCTTTTAATCAGCTCAGCAGCCAGGGAGCTGTTGCTGCTTCCTCCCAGCCCCCTAATTTGGGCTGTGAATTTTGCTTGCTGACAAAAGATCAGGAGATGATAACCACGTTCAACTGATCACAGCCCTTTGAAAGGGTGTAGGTGATCCTGCTCTGAGTTCTGGTAAAAATAATTTCAAACTGAATGCTCCACTTAGTTAATGATAATGCTTAAGCACATTACATCTTGCAGAAGCTGTACAAACATTAACTAATTAGTACCCCCAACTAATACATAATCCACTGTCACGGTGTGTAATTATGTTTTACTATCAGAGCTGGAGGAATTATTCATTGAGAATAATTAATCCAACAAATTTTTCTCTTTTTTTTTCTTTTTTTTTTTTTTTTTTTTTTTTTTTTTTTTTTTTTTTTTCTTTTGCCTTCGGTGTCGTGAATTTGTTTGCAAAACATTCCCAGGTGTGGTTGTAGCTGATCTCACCACGGTGAGAGTAAAAGTTGTCCCTTGGATTCTGTGTGATTAATTCCTTCAGCTGTTTTTGATCATGGAATGGTTTGGGCTGGAAAGGACCTTAAAGATCAGCCAACCCCCCCACTGCTGGTTTGTGCCTGTTATTTATTATGTGGTGGCCACTATTTATTTGGTGGCCACTATTTATTTTGGTGGCCATTATTTATTTGGGTGGCCATTATTTATTTGGTGACTGTTCTTTATATGGTGACTATTATTTCTGTGGTGACTATTATTTATTTGGGGTCTACTATTTGCTTTTTAGCAGCACCTCCAGGCCCAACTGAGTCAGGACCCCCCTGCACAAGGGGCTTCTCATCCTCTCCCTGACCCCAGTGTGAATTCCTGGTGGGACTTGAGGGTCTTCCAGGTCTTTTCCAACCTGTTATTCCGTGGATGGCACTGAAGAGAAGGAACCAAGTGGTGGGGAGGGAAGTGGATACATGGGGGATGGAATAACTGAGGTGAGCAAATCCATTCTGTGTGGGTTTTGTGCAGGAATTAAATGAATTAAAATTCATGAAAACCTGCATATGTCTATAAATATTATATGTTTATGTATTTCTGTGTATCAGGAGGGAAGTGCACTCAGTCACTGCTTCTTCTGCAAATGTCTCTGTATTCAGATTTGCTGTTTAATTGTTGCTGCTTCCCCAGCATTTTTTCAGAGCATGAGGGAGATTGGAAGTGCTTAATCTTAGAAAAGAGATGACTAAGATGAAGCGTGATTAAAGTCTTCTCAATAATGGCTGATTTGGAGAACAGTTATTTGGAGCTTCTCTTCTGTCTCGTTCCTCAAAAATTAGGAGAGAGTCAGACTGAGAGACAGGAAACAAAGAAAATCAGGCACAAACACTTCCCTTCATGGGAGAAATAAATCCTGTGGACGTCACCGTCACGAGATGTCCACGGGCTGAGACTTCCTTGCCTGAAAGAGGCAAAGACTGAACAAAACCAACTGGATTTGGGTTTAGGTGATGCTTCAAAAACATGCACAGACTGCAGTGGACAGCTGGAACGAGATGGTCCTCAAGGTCCCTTCCAACCCAAACCATTCCATGAGGTGATGATTCTGTGACATAAAGTTTCATTCGCTGTGTTTAACCCAGTCTGTTCATTTATTATTGGTAAATAACTTTTAATCTCCTTTCTTGAGCTGCTTGGTTTCTCAGCTGGTCTGAGGGAGCTGAGAGGCCCTCAAATTGCCCTTTTTGGGTGAAACAAGGCTTTCCCTTTATGGAAAACACCCCTCTGCATGGATGTTCCTTATGGAACCTCCTCTCCTGTCTGCCATATTCACACTTTTTGTTAACAGTTGCTCGGATTTTGGTCTGCTCTTCAAAGCCACCCTCTAAAAATTCCCCCCTGTCATCTCCGTGTTGGCCACAGATGGAACAGAAGGCTCAGGGTGAGAAGCTGCAGGGAAGTCTCTCATTTCTTCCCTATTTCTTTTTTTTTTTTTTTTTTTTCCTCCCCTCTTCTATTTTAAAGAAGAGGAGGTGAAAATACAAATATGGTCTAAATGCAGGATGTTAGACTGGGAAAGCTCCAGGGATCACTGTGGTGGGCACAGCCTCGCTGGGGTAACCACAGCAACGGGGTGGCTTTGTGTTCCTTGCAGGGACTATCAGAAAATGCCACTTTTTTTTGTCAACTGCGGGGAGTTTATAAATACCTACCTGGAAGATGCTTTCCAGAATTGGGGCCTCGTAGTTTGACACTCAGTGATTTGAATGGTGTTCCTTTAAAAAAAAACAAAAAAGGAAAAAAAAAGAGAGAGAGAGAGAAGTATTAAAAGGTTTTATTGAGAAAATAAAAGGAAAGGCATTGGTGCCTCAGATAGAAAAGTGTGTGAGGTGATGGCAGGATTCGTGTTCACCCCGTGCAGGTGGGGTTGGCTGTCTCATCTTCAAAGGATTTCAAATTAAAAAGCAATAATCAACCCTCAAAGTAGCTTTTGTGCACGAAGTCAACCAGTCTGTTAAGGCAGAAAAATCTCAGTTTCCTGTTCCAAGATGAAGGAAGGACATCTGGAATCCCTGGGGTTGGAACTGGGTGATCTTTCAAGTCCCTTCCAACCCAAACCATTTTGGGATTCTGTGATTCCAATCCCACAATCAGGAGCCAAAGAGCATCTTTTGGCCAGTTCCTCTGGAGGTTTTGGGTGGAAAACTCGCTGTTTGGTGGCCGAAAATTGAGATTTGCCCCCGATGACTGAGGTGGAGAACTCAACCCACGTGTTTTTGGGAAGCATGGGGTGATGATGTGGAAGCCCTGGGTGCAATTAAAGTGTGTCCTGGTGTGAGGGGAGTGGGTTTTACTGAGGAAGATTCCCTGGTTGATGCTGCCCTGGCTGAAAGGGCAGGGCTGGGGCTGCTCCTCTCCTGCCTCTCACCCCCGCTCGCTTTTGTCTCGCTGCCTCCCAAAATGATGCTCATAAATTCCCGTTTCCCTGACAACCAAAGCCTAACAGATGATTGGTCAGCTGATAAATATTTTTAGGATGAAGCCCAATTTATAGCCTGTTGCCAAAGTTCCTAAAGGGAATGGGGTGCACAGGAGAAGAGCTGAGCCCTGGCCCTGGTGCTGGCACAGGCTCTCCAGACTCCTCTGAATCTAAATCTGCTTTATCTGGGGTTTGTGCTCCTCACTGGCTCTTACAGCCACCAAATCCAAGTGCTTGCTAATTGACAACAAGAACAACCCCCCCCACACACACCCCTTTCTGATGTACAGGCACACACTGTTTGTTCCTTCCACTTCCAGAAGAGCTCCCAAAATGAGCCCACAAAGGGCTGCTTCTGACAAAGCTAAATTAAAGAAATGGATGTTTTTTTTTCATTCCCCTGGCTGTGAGATGAGAGGAATGGTGCTCATTCCTCTCTGTATACACGAAAATTTGCTGTTATACACATCTGGCAAGGCCACTAATGAGAGCTACTTAAAAAGTTGGGCTTTTGATGAAAATTTGGGGTAGTGCTCTGAATTACACGGGAAAAGGAGAAAATCGTATTTATGCTTCTTTTTTTCTATCCTGTCCTGCTGAAATACAAGGTAATAGCTCTAAAATAGGCTTAAATTCGGGCTCCTGGATTTGGGGATGCCTTTGAGTCTGATTTAACCCTTACATTAAAAACACAAAGTGAGCAGTAGCAAAACTAAATTCTCTCCTTGTTTCCTTTCCCTGCCTAGTTTTGATTACTGAGCTTGTAAGTTGGAAACAAAGGAGCTCTTCCTGTGAGAGTGGCACAAAGGGGAGTCCTGATCTTGTTCAGATGTGTTTGACTCGCATCTGCCTTAGATAAAATGGTTTGGGGACAAACTTTACCTATTTTGTGATTTTTTTTTTGGGGTGTTTTTTTTAACTGCTGGTTTGTTTTTGAGGTTCTGATCACCTGAAGTGCGGGAAGATTAAGGGGTGAATCAGAGTGGTGGCTCTGTATCCAATTCTGGTTGGATTTGGTGGGATGAGACCCAGGTAAATGAAGGTAGTTGGCCCAAATTTGGAGCAATTTTGGGGTAGAGCACAGATCTGAACGTTCTTGCACGAGTCAACAAACAGAATCCATGGAGCAGGGGAGGAGACGGAGACCAGGAATTCCAGACACAACGTTTTCCATGCTTGGAAGGAGACATTTAATCAGGTCTCTCACTCCTTTGGGGCGTTCAAACTTCCATTTGCTGCGTTTTTGGTTGCTTTAATTGTCCTGAAGACCTGGGCTGAGGGAAAGTTCAGCAGAGCTGTCCAAGTGGAAACGTGGCTGAGCAGCAGCACTGAGAAGGTCGTGTTAATTAACAGAGATCTTAAATTGACTCCAGCTCGGTGCCATCACAAACTGAGG
>NW_020956838.1:77329-78781 GCF_003031625.1 Empidonax traillii
CGTTCAAACTTCCATTTGCTGCGTTTTTGGTTGCTTTAATTGTCCTGAAGACCTGGGCTGAGGGAAAGTTCAGCAGAGCTGTCCAAGTGGAAACGTGGCTGAGCAGCAGCACTGAGAAGGTCGTGTTAATTAACAGAGATCTTAAATTGACTCCAGCTCGGTGCCATCACAAACTGAGGGGTTTGGTGTCGCTCGTGGAAGGTTCAGTGGTAATGGGGAGTTGTGTAAATGAGTCCTTTTCTCTCTGCTGTGTTGTTTAATCTCAGGTTCTGGCAGGGGGGGTTCCTCAAGGGAAAGCTGCAGATTCTTAAAGGAAGGTTTAGAAACTTTGTGCTGAGCATTTGCAAGCCCAAAGAAAACCTGAGTTGTGCCTGGGAGGACTTGGAATTGAGGCTTTGAGGCTGCACATTCCACTGACTTCCACAACCTCATCTTCTAACAGTTTAAACTCATCCTGTCACCATTTTAATTTAATATATTATTTTTACATTGAGAAATAAGCCCAGCTGGGGAGAAATCCATACAGGGACACGTCTGGCTTCTTGCAATTAGTCTGTAACTTTGCTGCCCCTGAATAGCCTTGTGGGCTTTGAATTCCCTCAGGCTCTTTCCCACCACGGAATTGATGCAGGAATTAGAGAGAGGGATGTTTCAGTGGCCTGGAATTAGCTGGTAGAGCAGCTTTTATTATCACCAGGTCTCTCAGGGGGGATGGTGGAGGTTGGGAGCTGACCTGGGAGCTCCAGGGTGGCTTCACTGTGTGACAGTCCAAGCTCTGTGAGCTCAGAGGGAGCTCATCCCCTTCGACAACAAAAGGCAAAGAAGCATCAGAGTATTTTCAGCTTTCTTATTAGGCTCATAATTATGCAAATGAGATGCCACCTTTGGGCTTAAGAAGTATTTATGAGGGTGTCTTAATTGGAGGGGGTGTGCTCCTTGTCAGGGTGCCACGGGAGGATCTTCAGAAGAGTTTCTGTGATTTTGGAGTGTAAGTCCTTTTATCATCATCATCCCTGGGAGGTTTTAGCACTTCTGGATGTTGTTTTGCCTGCAGTTTGCTGGCAGGTGAGGCCACCAAGGGTTAATAATGGAAGCAGAACCCCTGTGTCCTGTTATTCCCTGGGGCTGAATCCGGATCGTGGGTCCACAGGACAGGGCAGGTCCTGCAGATTCTCCTTCCACAGGGTCACAGACCCATGGAATCATTTAACTTGGAAAAGCCCTCCAAGGTCATCCAGTCCATCCTGTGCCCCATTCCCACCATCCCCCCAGCCCAGAGCACTGAGTGCCACTCCAGACCTGCCTTGGACACCTCCAGGGCTGGGCACTCCAAACCTCCCTGGGCAGCCCCTGCCAAGGCCTGACCACCCTTTGCAGGGAGAAATCCCATCCCAGGGAGCCACCTCCTCTCTCAGGGGAGGTTGGGACAGCGAGTCCTTGGCTCATGGGATA
>NW_020956839.1:0-25765 GCF_003031625.1 Empidonax traillii
TTGCAGAGCCAGAAGGTCCCCCCTGAGCCTCCTTTTCTCCAGGCTGAGCCCCCCCAGCTCCCTCAGCCCCTCCTGCTGCTCCAGCCCCTTCCCAGCTCCGTTCCCTTCCCTGCACACGCTCCAGCCCCTCAATGTCTCTCCTGGCTGAGGGTCCCAGAGCTGCCCCCAGGGCTGGAGGTGCCCCAGCAGGGCCAGCACAGGGGACAATCCCTGCCCTGGGGTTGGGACACACCAGGGCTGGCACAGACCAGGGGCCTTCTTGCCCACCTGGGTACCCCTGGGCTCATGTTCAGCCACTCTGTGCTGTTGAAAAAGAAACTGCAGTCAGGATAAACATTTTGGAATAGAAAAGAAGAAGAAGAAAAGCTTTATTAAAATATCTTTTCCCTACAAAATAACAATCCATAGTGCTTGGGCGTCTTCTGTTGTTTGTGTGAATGTTTTGGAGAACTGACAAGTCCAACAACTGCCTTGTGTGTTTGACCACGATATGGGTCAGGTTTGGTGAGTTTTGTTTCAGCCTGAGCCCTGTTCCCTCACACTGGTCACTTTGAGGAATTACCAAGTCTCCTGTAGAGAATGAAACTGGGAAAAAAGGAGGGCTTGGCTCACCCATTTCACTTTGTGAGGGTTAAGCTCCTCAGTTTGAAATAAATGCAGGGCTTATAAAAAGAGATTCCTCTTTTCACAAAACGCAAAACAGTCTCTGTTTCACGGGACAGCAGGAACCAAAACCAGAATGAATATTTGGAATTAGTGAGAGAGACACACTGACTTCTGCAGGTGAAAGGATGCTGAGGTTTGAATTGCGGTGTATCTCAAGAGCTTGGGGAGGGAAATAACTGCATTTGTGTAAAAAGCTTTTTGCAGAGTGTCTCTGGCATTTAGCAGTGACCAGTAAGTGATCTGCTGCTCTGCCTTTGCAGGAAAATATCACCCATGGCATCCAAAATGAGCTTTATCACGCTGTGAATGGGACTGGACAAGCCCTGAAGCAAATAATGGGATTTATTACAGAGCAGGCTCAGGCTCTGCCGGCCACATCCTGCCTGTGCTGAGCTTGGTGCTGCAGCTGTGCCCTTATCAGTCCCAAAGTCAGGGGCTTTGAGGGTTTGAGACGCACTGAGGTGAGCTGCAGGCACACCTTTGATCCTGGGATGGTTGTTGTCGTCATGAATCTCATTTTCTGATGGTAGATATGCTAATATTAATTTTTTTTAGGAAGGCATTGTTTGGATGAGAGGATGCTGGAGTCCTGGCAGAGCGTGGAGAGCATTTTGTGCTCCTGCTGGGACACAATATAAGCCAGCAAAGCACAAAATAAATGTGTGCTGAGTTGAAGTAAATGAGCAGTTCTGCAGATTTCCATGAGGCCATTTGAATATGTGCCTGAATTAAGGCTTAATACTTTGCAGGATTGAGCAAGTAGCAACCTACACAAATATCAGTGGGGCTTATCAACGGAATATGCAAAGCAGGGACGGTGGTGTTTTACCATTATCTGATTGTTTTGGCCTGACTACCACAGTTAATGGCAACAGGAGGTCTCAAAAAAAAACCTGGTGGAGAGTTTTCCGTGGAAAACCTCTGAAAGGAGTCCTGAAACTGGTCAGTTCTTTCCTGCCAGCTGCTCCTGTCAGGATATTCCTCATTTGTCAGATCTTAATTAATAACTGCAGAATACTCAGAGAGGACACTTTTGGTGTCCTGCTGCCCCTCCATGTGCTTGTGGGAGTTTAAATTCGTGGGGTGGAATGAAGTTACCCCGTAACTGTGTTTATTTCAGCTGTAATTTGTGATCCTTATTTGCTGGTCGGGTTTTGTTTCGGGGTTTAACAGTTTACATATTCCACTCTCAAGGATTCCTGCTCTGAGGTTTTGGTCAGGTGAACCTAATTCTGAGTTACACACGTACAAAATGAAAATGAAATTTAAAAAAGAAAAAAATCAAAATACTTTAGAAGGGGGGAAAAAAGGGACTTCGGGGTCTTCGCTGTTGGTAACTCGGAAGTGAAGGCAGAAGGGAAAAACGGATTAAATTATTAAATTAAGCAGGAGTATTTTGGTTTCTTGCAGCTGATGAGGAGCACCAGCAGAATGTGGCAGCAGCAGCAGCAGTGGCCAGGCCTCGGCCCCAGGTGGAGGAGCGAGGAGAGGGGATGCCCCGGCGCCGCAGGAACATGGGAAACCGGCTGATGGCCCAGAGGAGAGCCCAGCAGGCTGAGGAGTGGGGGGAAGGTAACTCTGCCTTCAGTTCATCCTCCAAATGTCAACACAAACCTGATTATTTCCAGCTTGACCCTAATCTGACTGCATTTTTGTCAGTGAACATATAGGTAGAGTGTTTTACTGTATAACCTTAATCTAGGCTGGCTTGCTTAATTTCTGTTTAACTGAATTACAGAGTCTGAATTATGATATTTTCTACAGAAATGAAGAGTTCTATTAATAATAATTCCTTTTATACCCATAGGTAAATAATAAATTAGATGGCTACATTTTAATACATCTGGATGCTTAGGAAATATGATTGTCCCTATCCCCATTTCATCAGTGGTCCCTACATCCCACCCTTTAACTGCAGTCTCTGCCCCTTTCTGAGGTGAATCCTGGCTGTCTCTCGGTGCCAGGACTGCATCACGGCATATTCTTCACTTACTTCCTAAAAACTTACTTCCTAAAAATTTCCTGCTTAGCTGTGCAGGTTAAGTTTGGGAAAACAGAATCCACACCTTGCATTTACTGCCTCGCTGCAGTAAAATACTGGTTTCCTGCAAACTGATGGAAAGCATTAATTTCCCAGTGTAATCCCTGCAAAGTCTGGAGTTCTCTTTCCAAGGAGCCCATCGAGGTGGTGGTCAGGGTCAAGCTGATTCCCTGGAGATCACCCCAGGCTGCAGCATTTTGCCAGCAGGTTGTTGACAGCGAGCTGTGTAAAACCCGTGCTGGATTTACAGTTCATAACTGCATTTCTGTGGTGTGGTCGTGGCCAAAAATAGGATGATAAATAACATCTTTCTGCACCCTGTGTAAGCATCCCTCCCTTCACTGCTGAAACTTCACACATTATTATCTTCGTTGCTGCAGGGATGATCTCACCATGATTCACCTCACTGGATCCGTTCCACTTTCAGGCCGTGGGTGAAGCGTTCAGGGTTCTGCTCGAGTGGGGTTTGCTTCACTTGGCTTTGCAGTGGAGGTCAGGGTGCCTTTTTGGGTGTGCAGGAGGTTGAGAAGCAGTGAGCACAAACTTGTGCGATGCCTTGATTAGGGGCTGTTTGCACTTTGTCGAGCCTTTCTTGCTCTCACGTTGACAGGTGAACGTGCTTTTCAAGCTAATTACGTTCAGCAGCCTCACAGATGGAGAAGGGACAGGCCTGAACTTTTCAACTTTGGTTATTTCTTCTCATGTGAGAACACCCTGGAAAGAAAGTGGAATCTAAAAATATTTAGTTTTCAACTCCAGACATCAAAAGTCTTGAATGCTGAAGGCCGACAGTGAAGCTGTCAAAGCAAACGGCTCATCTTATCATAGTCACTTCAGCAATAGAAGAATCTGTGTCATTGGGCTTTATAAATAATTCTTTTGCAGCCTTCTGTACATCAGATGCGAGTGCTGCCTCTCTTGCATGAAGTTGCCTTTGAAATGACATCCCTCTTTTATTTGTTTTCTCTAATTTCTTTTCCAGATTAAAACAGCTTCTTGCTCCCTGCTTCTGTTTTGTGCTTCCGTGTGTGGTTTTATCTGTGTTTTTGGGGTGGGTTTTCCAAGTGCCCGAGCACGGGGGCACAACAGGAACACCAAAGTGTTTGGAGAGTGAGCACAGACTTGAGCGGTGTGGCTGAGAGGAGAAGCCTCTGTGTGTCCCTGGTTCCCCAGTGTTGAGATGTTGCCATTATTAATTAATATTAACCCCCCTCTCTGTCTTGGACTGAGTGTGCTGCAAATCTTTTAGCCTGGCCCTGAGCTACCTGCAGTAGTGTGGAGTTTGGGGTCTCTTTTTCCCCCTTGGAAAAGGATGCATTACACGTTTCAAAGCCCACCCTGTGGGCGTGTGACCTAGGCCTGGAATCCCTCTCGGATTTGTCCCCTCTGTGCATTTTGTCCATGTCGTTGCAATATGAAGCAGTTTGGGCAAACTACTGCCTCCATTTTCAACCTGCTGAAGCAGCAAGTTCTGCCCACAGCAGTTTTATGTCGCAGAAGTAGTTGACTCACACGGAGAGAGAGCCCAGAGTGCACAGAGCGCTGTGTGATGCCAGGCAGTGCAGCACCAGCTGGGGCACCCAGGGCTGAAGAGCAAAGTTATTTGGCAATTCAGACAGAAACACCAAAACCAAACCAGTCTGGCCTCTTCAGTTTTGCCTTGTAAATGCTTGTGTTACTTCAGAAAGCTTCTGGTCGCCTGCCGCTGGAGTGGGTTTCTTTTTTCCTGGTTGGATTCGTTGGAATCTTTCAGTAGGAAGCTTCTGTTCTCTGTGTGGAATTTCCACCCTGGGCATGCGCTGAGCTTTGGGCAGAGCTGCCTGATCCTGCTCTGTGTCACCCCAGGCTTCTGCCAGGAAGGGATTTCTTCCCCAACCCTGCAAGATACCCAGGACTGCCCCTCAGGGAGGGTGTGAGGAGGCCCTGGCTGGGTCTGTGTTCTGCCTGTCGGGAGCTGGTTGTGCTGGGGAAACGGCCTCAGAGCAGCAGCACTTGCAGACTTTGGACTTTTGGTTCTGTGGCGTTCTGTTTTCCATCCAACAATCAGATTGCAGTTCCAGAATGAGAAAGGAGCTTTGAGGGTAAAGTGGTAGCCCACAGTTTCTGCTGCCTGTGCTGAGCCGTGTCTGTGCCAGGGCTCAAATCTCTGACAGAGTAATGGGGAAAGAGAAAAAACAAAAACAAACCAAACCCTCTAGGGAACAAGGATCAGAAAAACTTCTAATTGTGCGTTCTGTAGCTGAAATCTGATTTACTTGCAAGTCTGGCTGAGGAGTCATTTAATACAGAAAAGGATGGTCAGCGATTATTTTGAATATTCAAATCTACACTGACTGTCAGTGGAACTAAACCAGGTTGTAATCCTCCCTTTGGCTCAGTGGGGTGGGGTAAGACCCCTGAATTACTTGGAGATTGTCACAAGCAGAAAATAAAGGGTGAAGCACTAAATGCCTCGACTTTCCCACCGGAATGACACCACAGGGGGCAGGTGGGTTCCCTGTTCAGGGTTCCATGTGGGCTGTGCTGTGGGACCAGCTGGGTGCCCACGCCGCCTCAGAGTGCTTTTCAGTGGTTAGCTGAGTTCTCAAAGGAGATCTCAGTCAGAAAACCAACCCCTATTAATACCCTCTGATGGCCAGAGATTGCTGGGGAGGCAGTTTTCCTTGGTGACAAAGTGGATCTCTAAATGACTGAGACCCCTGAGCGTGTTCCACCCGGCGTGACTTCCAGGCTGGCTTTAGAAAAATGGCTTTGATTGCCTTAAATTGCCCAATTTAATTCCAGCCACAACATTCCTGCCTTTCCTGCAGCCCTGTTAAAAGCCGGTGTGCTCTGCAGGAGGGTGCCTACTCCTTTCCCTGTGGAAAAGGAGTCTGGAAAGGAGAGTTGTGTATTCATGTGGTTGGGTTGATATCCCGGCTCGCAGACTTTAATTAGCTCTGGTGTATCTTAATTTAAATTGAACCCAGACAGAGGTGGCTTTGTGGGCAAGTTAGAGCCAAGATGAAAACGAACCCGCTGCAAGGCGTAAATGGGTGAGGATTTCAGGCATTAATCATTTAGGGCAGGAGAGGCTGAGCTGAGCGAGGGGAAAGGGGATAAATTGGAGGTGGGTTGGGTGTTCTTTAGAGCATGGTGTAGTGTGGATAAATAGCATCAGTCGTTTTCCAGTTTTAAATCCCATTTATTTACTGATTGAGGAGGATATTCTTAGCAATTGTTTGTGCCTGAGTGATGCTCTGAGTGCATCCACTTGGACTCTGATCACCTCTGAGTGAACACAAGGGTGTTTTATTGAGACTTTTCTCTCAGTTGCTGGTCATGTGCAGAAAAATTCCAGGTTTCCAGTTGAGCTTGTCCTTCCACTCACCGTGCCTTGAGCATTGCAAAGAGCTCAGAGGTGAAGAAGGTCCTTTGACACTGCATTTTTTTTGTTTGTTTCTTGGAGCAGAAGGTGACCCAGCCATCTGATGTTCCCATAAAAAAAATTAATGCTGTAATTTCCCTATCAAGTGACAAGTGAGGATGACCAAATAATGGCAGGAACGGTGTTGGGGTCGTTTTGACCCCGCTGTGGTAAAAAAAAAAGAGGATGAGGATCTGAGGCGAATGTGGGTTTTTTTGGAGGGCTGTTGGACCTTTGTGCAAACAAGTGGGGAAAAAAACCTGCCTGCCTGGTTGTTTGGGAACTTGTAGGAGTTGGACACAGGTTTTTGCAACCCAGGTTTTGTGTCACCCACTTTTGGCAACTTGTAAGTAAAACATGATAAAGAAAAGTTAAAGTCCGACGTAAATGAAATCACGAGTTCCTCTCTTCTTTTGCACGGCAAGACTTGGAGAACAGAATCTCATGGTTTCCTTTTTAACTGTTAGTCACTATTGAGAAAGAAAAGCACAAAACAAAGCAAAAAGGTTTTTAAAGCTTAAAAAATTATAATTGGGCATGTTAAAATGCCTATTATTGCTTTGTGTAGCATCTTAAGTTCAGCATTCAAATCTTGCAGCTAAAAAAAAAAAAAATCTTGCATCGGTGTTTCCTGCTAGTTCGGGGGGAAAATAATTCAAAAAATAATTTTCGGTCCCCATTCCGTGATGGATATCGTGCATAAATCTGAGAAGGATGCGTTTGTGCTCAAGTTTCTTAAAATAAGAAGTACTTTTTCGGAGTGCTGAAAGATCTGGAAAAATGTATAAATTTAGAAGCAGTGATGTGGTCCCACACGGTTCTGGTGAAACGGAGCTACATTAATTGTGGTGGTTGAAATAATTTTAGTGCTTAATCAGTAGGAAAACCTTTCTAAGTACAGTTAAGCTTTGACTAATATCCCAACCAGCGAATCAAAAGTCACTTTTGACTTGCTGCTACTCATCCAGTGACTGTGGTGTTATCAGAGTGCCCACAGCGTGTCTGCCCTGGAGCCAGTTCAAGCACAGACCCTGGAAGGGGGAGGGAGGTGTGTGGTTTCTCACTTCTGCCAGATGGCTTTATCTGAGAATAAACTTCATGGTTTGAGTTCTGCCCTGAAGGTCTGATGGCCTTTGTTTGTGCTGTGCTTTTGCTGTCCTGAGCGTTGGCCGATTCTGCGGCTTCGGATTAATTAACCAGGGTCTTGTTCTGTTTCTGAGCTGGAGAGATACCAAATTAACGTAAGAAACTTAGAAAAAAAATATAAAAATTATGACTAGTTATTAGGCTATTATTAGTCCTACCACAGGGCTGTGTCACTCAGGAGTGCCCACACCTTTCCATATGCTGGTCCAATTCCCTTCAGTGGCTGGTGTCACACGTCTCTCTGGTGTTAATAACATGCTGTTAATAACATCTGCTCTCGAGATGAGCTCCTTGTTTTGACTGGCATCTTCCCCCCCCCCCCTTTTCTCTTACTCCTCTATTTAGGTGCTGCATAAATAGTCAATAAAGCAGCTGGCTCTGCCCAAAGGACTTTTTGTGAGTTCTTTTGCGTGGATGGGAATCCATTTGCTTCACTTCCAGAATGTAATGCGCGTTCTGGACCCTTTGACACAGATGACATGGACAACTAGACAAGGTTGGATGGCGCTTGGAGCACCCTGGTCTAGTAGATGATGTTTCTGCCCATGGCAGGAGGTGGAATGAGATGGTCTTTAAAGTCCCTTCCAACCCAAACCATTCTGTGATAACTAAAATACATGCTGGTTGTTTCTTTTGGAGTTTTTTGCATGTTTTGTACACAGTAGCTGGTGAGTTCCTGTCATGACTGAGAACAGCAGCACTCCAGCATGTTTTTTTAACGGTATTAGGAAACATTTTTGAAAAGTAATCTGTAAATTTCAAGAGATTCAGCCTTTGTGACTTTTAACTCTTTCCTGTTGTGCTGCCTCTCAGTATGTTCAAAATATTAAGGGAAAGCAGAGATTGCCTGAAGCTGCCTCTCCTTGGCCATCTGAGCAAACCCACGTTTGTGTAAAGCAGAACATGTCAAGTGATGTGAAAACATCACTGTGAGTCAGATTGTTTCTGCTTTCTGCCTCTCGGTGGTGGAAACTGGTGAGAATGCAAGCTCTGCAAATCATGGAATGGTTTGGGTTGGAAGGGGTCACCTCAATCCACCCCCTGCCATGGGCAGGGACACTTTCCACAAGCCCAGGGTGCTCCAGCCTGGCCTTGGACACTCCCAGGGATCCAGGGGCAGCCACAGCTTCTCTGCCCAACCTGGGCCAGGGCCTCCCCACCCTCCCAGCCAGGAATTCCTTCCCCATATCCCATCTAAGCCTGCCCCCTGGCAGTTTTAATGATGCCTGATGCCTGTGTTTCCCAGCTGAGTTCATACCCAGGCTGCCCCTCTGTCGTGCTTTGGGTGATGATGAACTGCTTTCACACACAATTAACATGTTGCATCACATCTGAGGCTCAGGGGTAGAGGAAATGCACGTTCCTTTTGGAACTGACCCCCCCCCCCCTCCCCCGTGGAGTCTCCTGTTGTTGTCACAGCTCTGAGTGTGTGAAAAGGGATTGTTAAAAGCTGCTGCTTTATTTAAAATTAAATAAAGAAGTCCTGCTGGCTTCGTGCAGCAACCTCTCTGCTTTCGGTGGAGCTGCTCTGCTGTAATAACAAATTGATTCAGCAAATACTTTTAGCCTGTGTTTGTGTTCCTGTCAGCGTGCTCAGGTTTCTTTAGAACACATTAATTGCACCCAGGTTCAGTGCAGCGTTGGCCTTTCAAGCTCTGCTGAATCACAGGCTGTGTCTGCACCACCCGTGCTACTTCAGGGATCGCATCAGACGCTTCAAACAGGAGGAAAGCAAAGGCTCCTGAACAAAGGCACGTTTGATCCAGGACTGGAATAAGGCTTTAAAAGCCTTGCTTAGATTTCTGCCTAATGTCTGGCTCAGGTAATCTTAATACAGATGAAATCTGAGAAGCCCTCAGAGCCTCAGGTGGAACAGCGTCACAGACGGTGTTTTATACTTGCGGTGTTGGCCAGAAATAATTTTCTGAGCAATAATACCAGCACTGAGCTGTTCATTCTGCAGCAATTACTGCTAGTGCTGGGTTGCTCACCCGTTGTGTTTGGAACTCCCCTTGACTCCGTATTTGAAATATAAATAAAGTTATTTTCGGCTTCAGCAAAACTGTGGAGGCAACTGTGTCAAGTGTGAGTATCCCCCATTGCTCTGTGTGTGGTGTAGGAAGGGGGAACCCTTTTGATCATCTCTCTAATGAGACACCAGTAATTCTCTGAAGCCAGAGAATTCAGCAACCAGGCTCTTATTAACTCCATCTCCTGAAAACAGCTCAGTTGTTTGAGAGCCACCTACACAGCTCTCTCAGTTAGATTTGATTCTCATGATGTCAGAGCCCCATGTGAAGATCTTTCATTTTGATCCTGCCATCTGATTCAGGCACGGGAATCTCGATGTCTTGTGTGGTGTTCCATGGAGTGAGCTGAGGGTTTTCTTGGAATGTTGAGGTCAGTCCACAGTACTTAATGTGGTGGGATCAAGGACTGCTCTCTCTAGACCAGAAAATGAGGTGGCCCAAATGTTCCTGAGCTTCCTGAGGAAGTGGCAGCCTTTAAAACCCTTCTTCCTCAGCCCCTGAGGAGCAGAAATACTTCTTTGCACACCCTTTGGACGAGTCTCTTCCATATTTCACCAAGGAACCAATAAAACATGCAATTATTTACGTGCCATTTTCTTGCAGTCAGGTTTGCATTTCGGGGATATTTTTTTTCCCCCCTCTTCCTTTAAAGGTTAGTTATATCCAGCTAGAACCAGTGGATGAGTGGTGTGCCTCTGAATCCCACTTTCTCAATGGATGCCTGTTGTGCAAAGCCTGAAGGTGACTGGGAAGAAAGTCATTTGTTCAGCAGATATATAATTACACCCTTGGCACAATTTAGGTGCAAGAGAAAATACCTCTTTTAATTGTGCAAAGCAGGAAATACTAGTGAAAAGCCTTCCTTCAAAAAAAAAAAATCAAGGGAATTTTTCCTTCTGCCTTCACTTTGACTGTGTGTTTGCCTTGTTACTTCTGCTCTGTGGCTTTGGCAGTCTCGTATGATTTTTTTTTTTTTTTGCCTTTTTTTTCCATCCAATAGCTCCTGCCTGAAGTGTGTGTGTGTCTTTCCTGGGAATTTTCTCAAAGGGAGGGTTGTTTTATTTTTACAGGCAGTTTACAACTTGTCATTTGTGCACTGTTGCAGAGGAAGAGGACGCTGAGGAGGTGCCAGAATTTCAGGTGTCTGGGAAAATTGGAGCAAAGAAGCAGAGGAAATTAGAGGAGAAACAAGCCAGGAAAGCCCAGAGAGAGGTGAGTGTTTCCTGCCACGTATCAAACCCTGAGCAGCAGAGCCTGAACAGCTCAGCAAAGAACTGATGTTTCCAATGGCTTGTGCCTTAATGTCAGCACTGTCTGCCCTTAAAAATACCCCCAGACCCACGTGGTGCTGGTGTGACACCCGTGGGCAGTTGTGAGTGGTGTTTTCAAGTGCTCTCATAGTGCAAAAAAAACTCGCCTTGGCTTTACCTGTGTTGTTTACAGAATATTCTGAGTTGGAAAGGATCCATAAGGATCATCCATTTATTGTTTTTATGGACTGGGAACAATTTTGCTGTTAATTCCAGGGCTTTTTGCAACTTTCTGAAGCGTGCTTGTGGAAGGCAGCAGGTTGTGCAGTAATTCCTTTGAGTTGCTCCCCATGTTTTTTGCAGGCTCTGTATGAACATTTTTTAATGTGTAGAGAGTCCAAACAAAGCTTCTGAAATCCCCAACTTGGGAATTTTAGTGCCCCCTGAGGTTTAAATCCAGTGTCTGCTTTACAGTGTTGTGGTACCTGCCCTGTAGACAGGGCAGTTGGTAATAAACTTAATTATTGTGTTATATATAAACTTCCATTGCAAACCTTTTCTCACTCACTCAGTGCCTTCATCATTTTGTTTTTACTTTCCATAATCATTCTATTTAACTGGCCTCTTTTTTGTGGAAAATCTGAGGAAAGTTGAGTGAAATTAGATGAGCATCAGTTGGTGGAGTGAGGAATCTTTTATTTCCTTTTAAAACATGCTGATTTTTACTTTCCCATGCAGACAGATAAATACCTTGGTTGGGGCTTTTTCTCTGAAACATTCAAAGCCACTGATCCTCCATTTTAATGTTTTCTGCTTGTTCTCTTAATATATTTTCAAATTCAAGTGTACTGAAGACGCTGAAGAAAAAAAAATCTATAAAAAATACACTGAACACCCTTTTTATTTTCCCCCATATCTCAACAATCTCTTCAGCTTAAAAACAAAACCAAAAGTATTTTAAGAGAGCAGTACAAGTTTTCTTTAAGGCATTCTGCCCAGGTTAATGATGAATTTGAATGCACTTGGTTTTACAGAGTTTATATTCCCAATCCTTTGTTTTCCTCTCCTTAGGGTCCGTTCTAACTAAACTTTAAGTGAGGAGAGATGGAATGCCACGACACAACATGGCTTAATATCACTGCAGTAATAAGCTCAAAACTTAAAGCCTTGTTGAGGGACAGTTAAAGACAAGGGTGAGGGGTAATCCTAAAAGGGAGGGGAAGTTAAATGATGGTTACATTTTATTATTATTATTATTGTTATTATTTTTAATGGTTCTTTCTTTCTGAGCACGGATTTAGGAAGACAGTAAGAAACCCCCTCACGCTGTCACAATATGAAATTTAAAAATATACATTCAAGGAGAGTAAGGCTTGGTTTGCATAATGGTTTTTGGTTGGTTTTTTTAGGCTGAAGAAGCAGAGAGAGAAGAAAGGAGAAGACTCGAGTCCAAACGGGAAGAGGAAAGGAGGAAGGAAGAGGAGAGGATACGGCTGGAGGAGGAACGCCAGGTGGGGTGTGAGTTGTGTTTATCCATGGACATACTGGACCAGGTTTGTCTTTGGAATTGCTCTGTGGGAGATCTGTGACGAGGGACCAGCTGGTGTGTCCTGCTCCAACCACGTCCAGGCAGAGCTGGTTGTTCAGGACTTTGAGCAGGAGAGCTCCGAGTGTCTCCTGAGGATGGAGATTTCCCAACTACCCTGGGCCCCTGTTCCCTTTGAGCTGCCAGCTGTGACCAGCAGGGCAGAAAAGGAAAGGCATCAGCAACTGATTTTGCCACTTTGGGTGTGTAAAATCATATGATTTTATTCCAATTATCCATATTTGCATGTGCCTCCAAATTAAGGTTCTCCAAACTGCACGTGTGACGCTCTGTGACAGCAGCAGCCACCCAGAAAAACAGGTGCTGCTCAGCTGAAATGCTTTTGTTGAATAATTTTCATCAGTGAGGGAGGAAAACTTAGTTCAGAGTTGCTTTGGGTACTGGGGGCATCAGTGCTGCTGGCTGAGAACTTCATGCTCTGGTGCTGCTGCAGGTTGTGGTGGCTTTGCTGCTGGAGGTCAGCACAGCCCCCAGCTCTCACTGGGGATTTTTTGGGATGCTTATGTGCATGGAAATTCCTGTCTCTGGTCTGTAGATCTATTTTAATTTGTTCTGAGTGCAGGTTGTGTAAGTGGAGTGTGTTGCTGATAACGTTTTCAGAAAGGAAGAGACAATTTTTCCTTTCCTCTGTCGGGGGCGTGAAGGCAGGAAAAAGCAATTTAAAAAAAAAAAATAATCCCCACATTGCACATGCAGATTGTATCCATGAGATCTTCGTGATCCATTTACCTCTGGAGGTTATTCCCTTCTGAAGTCTCTTATTTCCTTTTCATCAGTGCAAGTCTCCTGAATTTCAGAAATGGAAGTGGAGGAGAAGAATGTCTGTTCTGAACATCAGCTTGGGTGGCATAGTCCAAGACTTTGACTTGTAAAGCAGCTTGAACAAACTTCCAGGGCACCAGTAATTCCACAGCTTCCCCTTCCAGAGAGATGAACAAATCCAGAAGTACCTGGTGGGGGTCGAAGGGAGAACCCTGAGGTTGAACAGCTGATCTTGGCCACTCCAAAGGTGTGTTGGAACAGGCCTGGCTTCCTCTGGATCCAGGGCTGCCTCTTTTTCCCTGTCCACACACTCCAGCAGCACCAGCTCCTCCCTTCGAGGTCCTGCAGTCGCTCTACTCTTCCCCAAAGTATTTCCAGTTTCTCCCCCTCGTAATTCCAGCTTGGAAAGAGGCAAGATGAGCTCTGGCTGCCTCTAAAGCACCTCTCTCTGGGGCTTGGCTTAACTGGTAACTCTGATGGCAAGTTTTCCCTCTGGTGATTTATTCCATTTCATGTTTTGTCTCCACTGAGTTCCCTGAATTACGTATTTATTTGATTTATTTAATTTTTTTTAATGATTTCCCAGGGTTCTGAGAATTTAATATCCTTGAAACCCTGAAGAGTGAGCTGGGATGGCTCCAGTGCTTTGGGGGAATTAGGAGGACACACTGGCTGGACAATGACGTGGTGTGAGTGTCACTTCCAGTGGCACTGGAACTTCCAGGTCCTTCCAGGGAGAACAGGAGAATTCCAAAGCAAATTGCAGCTGAGCTTGGCCAACCTGCTCAAATGAAGCTGTGGGTGTTATCCTGGGATTGCCTCTGGGTTTGACCTGGGCTTTCCCTGGATAATCAGTCAGGCATGGCTGAAAAGCTGAGCAGAAAGTAAGGGTGAAATTCTAACCAGAGATTTCTTCACACACAGAGTGCTTATAACATAATTTATTTTTTTTTAATTGTTTCTATTTAGTTTAGGGCTGCATAATTTATTTTGTTTGAGTGAGGAAACCCTTATTTTAGTTTTCAGTATTCCTAGCAAAGACTGCACTAAAGCACTTCCACCTCTGTTTTGAAAGGCTCAGTGAAAAAGAGGAATATAAACCTATGGTGGTTGTGCTGATTTTTTGGGGCTCTGATTTTTTTTTTATTTGTTTTGGTTTTTAAATTTTGTGCACAACAATCCAAGGGAGTGCTTACTAGAATTGGGAAAATTGCTCAAGTGCCAGAATCCAGCTTGTTGTTCACCTTAGCCAATACCATCCTCAGCTACTTGAATTCTGTCATTTTAAGCCATTTTAGTTTGCTTTGATTGCTTGTTTTCCCCAGTATTTATCAGGACAGCAAAGCCAACCCACCAGGCTACATGAGCATCATCATTCTGCCCCTCAGAGGAGAATCCTTTCAATATTTTATTTTATTTTTTCCTCGATAATCCAGGAACTGCTGAACATTCCAAGTGTGTGTCGAAGTAAACGTATCTGACAATATTTAAGGTCCATCCTCACCTGTTTTCTAGTAATTTTAAATCTGTTTTTATCCAAGTCTTGAAGGGGAAACAGAATAACTCAAGACTTGCCCGTGTTTAGTCTGCAGTGCTCCAATTCCTGCTTCACTCAGCAAAGGCAGCAGCCCCACAGGGAGTTGGTAACAACAGACCTGCAGTGATTTAGCCTTGACAGGGTGATGGGAAGGGAAAAAAAATGGAATTAATGGATGCTTGATTACTGTGCCTGCAAGCAGAGCCCGTCTTTAGGATCATACCATTTTATCTTTCCAGTCTTGTTACAACTGATGGAGAAGATGCTGCCTCTCTTCTAGGCCCCTGCAAGCAGTGAAAGGATCACTGGGTTTATTGTGGGATTTGGAGAAGACATTGGATAAAATGTCATTTATGGATTCCTCTGGAGGAGGAATCCTTCCTTTCCACAGGGAGTGTTTTGTCACCAGTAAGCCCCTTGTGGGCTACACAGGGTGATGCTGTTCCCCCCTGTAAATCAGGAGATGGAAAGGCAAAATCCTGAAAGGTGGGTCAAGTACTGACTGATAGTCATGAGATAAAATCCAGGGAGTAGCTGATTGTGTGGTTTTTGGAGGCATTTTGACTACTGACATTGCTGTAGTTTATAAAATCCCACAGGGCTCAAAAAATTTTATGACTGAATTTTGTCTGAGAGTTGTTACAGTTGTCTGTCAGATAACCTCATTTCTCCCTTCCTTTTGCAGCACATCAGTGTATTTCTGCAGGTACAGTGACAGTGGCAGGTCCCCAAACAAGCACTGCCAGCTTTCTTAGCTAAATCCAGTGTCACCTTTTGTTCAGTCTCTCTCCTAAGAAGCAAAACCAAAATTGTGCTAAACTCTCTCCAAGGCAGTTATGGGGGCTAAAATCTTACATATGCTTGAGAAAAATCCCCCCCCTTGCTTCTATTTAAACACATTTGTGTGCACCTATAAATAAAATGTGGTTGCCCCTTGGCTCCAGTGTTGCAAACCAGATAATATATATATTTTTAAATTCAGGTTTCCTTTGCAGTGCTCTGCTGACCTGATTGGCTGCAGGGCCCGAGGAAGCTCCTTTTTAAATTGGCATTTGCCTCAGCCCTGCGTGGCCCTGGGGATTTCCCTTTCACCTCCTGGAGTTTTTTGGTGGTGAGCTGGTTTATCAATGAGAGCCGACTTCCTCTGATGTTGCAATGCAGGGTCTTCACACAAAGCCTTGCTGTTTGCTCTCTTAAGAGTTTTGGGGTTTTTTTTTTTTGCTCTTTGCCCGTGCACAGGGATTTTTGTAAATTGGCGTTTGAAATCCCTGCCTAAAAACAGTCTGGATCTTCAGAGCTGTGGAAAGGGAGGATCAGCCATGATCACAGGGGTCCCTCTTGGAGCTTTTTCAGAACTCAAACTCCCCTAAAGTTTTGATTCTTTGATTTGATTCTGGATCATGTAAGAAGGGGCACCAATTTTTAGTGATTTTCTTACGTTTGGCACTGTGTGAACACGGAGTGTTTCTCGGCAGAGCTTTTCATTTACCTGTTTGGCGTTTATATCCATTTTTTTTCCTACATAAACAGTGCATTTCTGGAGGCTGATGTGTCTGGAAATAAATCCCTGGGATGAAGGGGAGAGGCAAGCAGAACGTGATGATCAGAAAGGAACCTCACAGCGAGTGCAGGTCCTTGGTGGGCAGGTGGGAGTGGGTGCAGGGGGAGTTGGTGCTGACAGATCCGTTGTAGGAAGGGGTAAGGACGTTGGGAAGGGGGTCCTGGAGTGCTGAAGAGCATGGAGCTCTAGAATTCCGTATGTGACTGGTGCAAGCAGAGGCAGAGTCAATCCAGCAGTGATAATGGGGGCATTTTGACAGGGAAAAAAGAGAGGGAAGAAAGGTCTGAGTGACTATTTGATTTTCTGAATAAAAATATTGTCGAAGTGGGGTAGTCTGTTCTTCACATGCAGTGTAGTAAACTGATCAGAAAGCAGTCTTTACACTGTCCAAGTGTTCCACAGTTTGGGTAACATTTAGATGAGTGAGGAGAGATCAAAAAATTAAAAAAAAAAAACCAAACAACAAAAGCAGCTGAAATGGAGCATCTGCAGTTACCAAATTTCCAGGCTGCTGGGGTTTCCCCAGCACCCCACCCATGGCTGGGGGAGGTGGCCCGGCCTCTCTGAGCTCTGAGCCACAGCTGCACCGCTGAGATCTCAGTGGGGAGGGCTCAAAAAAAACCCTGCCAGGCCAAGATTTGGGGTTTCAAATCCCTGTTTTTGACCGAGTGCCCTCCGTGTGACTCGCAGGGCTCTGCTCCCTGAGCAGCCCCCGAGGGGCTGAGCCCGTTCCCGGGGCGTTATTCCTGCACACACACACACACACACTGGGTTTTGTGGGAATGCTGCAGCTTCCATGCAACTGCTGTGTGACTGGGGCATGTGGGAGGAGAGGGATGGTGTGCTGGGGGAACAAAAAAAAAGCTGGGAATAAATGTGACCAGACATCCTGGCTGCTCCAGGTTCCTCATCGATTCTCTTCCCCTTTGCAGTTGGGCAAAAAAGTCATCCCTGCTCTTGGCTCTGGACCAGGTCACAGCCTGGCTAAATCCTTCTTTTTCTAACAGAGACGGACTCGTAGGTGAATTGAAGTTGTAAAGTATATGAGAGTTGTGCGTGAATTTTTAATTATTAGATGAAAAAGCATCTGGAAGTGCTTTGTGCTACGGGAGAGGCTGCAGCCAGCGGGAAGCTTGGAGGGCTGACACACTCCAGCTACCAAAGCAGTGGCTCAGACCACCTGGAAATGCTCTGCTGAGCAGAATTTAAGCATCTGGAAAACAGATTCCCCTTGGCTTTTAAGCAGAAGAAAAGGGCTGGTAGCTTGAGCGCTTTGCCAGTCTCACAGCAGAGCTTCTTTTTAAAAAAAAATAAAAAAATTAAAGGTGCTGTTCTTCAGGTAAGGGAAGGAAGACAGGGAGGAGACTTTTCCATTTGTTAGACCTTCCAGAAACTGGAAAATACGTTTTAGTTATTTTTGCTCTCGGTTACAAATGGGACACTGTCTTCTGATCGTTTATTTATTTTGTAGAACCATCTAGAAATTATTTGCCAAAGCAGTTTTTGGGGTTTGTGACTATTTTTTTTCCCCCTCCATTTCAAACCCTGCTGAATTACCACCTCTCTTAACAGACCAGGGGAAGAACCTTATTCATGGCTTTCCAGGATCAAGATTAAATTTATTGTGCCTACAAGAAAGGAACAATTGTTGTCACTTCCAAATGAAATATGGTTTTGTTGTTCTTGGCACCTGTAATGCTTATAGGGAGAAAATGTGCTGTTGGGCTAATTGTTTCAGTGATGAATGACCCAAAAATGGGCTTGTTTTGTCTCAAGAGCTTCCTCAGATCTGTAGATTTTTTCATGAAATAGCAATTTAAAAAAAAATGGCTTTGGCTTTGCAGATACAGTAAAGAAAAAAACTTTCAGTCCCGTTTTTCTCGTCCTGGGACGTTGGCAAGAGTCTTTGCCCTGACTTTCTGGGAATTTGGTTAAATAAAATTGCAACCAAATAGTCTTTTCTCTTGGTTTTTTCTTACTGAAGGGCAACTCTCCCATCCCCACTTGTGGTACCTCGCTGGTCTTGGCCTTACAGGGCATCTTTTTTAATATGGATATATTTAATGACTTGTTCCTGTATCTTCCCGGTTTGATGAAACAAATGTTTGCTTTTCAGCTGTTAAAGGAAGCAATTACCATATTAGTGTCAAAGCTGCAGCATGGCAAGCATTTAGAAATCAATATAATTGTTCTTTAAAAGATCAATTCCTGTGCTGATGGCAAAGGAAAGCCCCGAGATTGTCACTGCAATTTGAAGAGCTCGTCTGTCCAAGGTTTTAATCAGCCTTTGGAATGTGATAGAGCCAGAGGCCAGTCCATTTGGAATACCCTTGTTCCAGGTGCTGCACAAACATTAATTTCTCTGTGGGAGAAACGGCCCTGTAAGGAACCATTTTTATTCTCTGTGAATCATAAAAATCATTTAGTTTGGAGAAGACCTTCTCCAAGATCGTCGGGTCCAACCCTTGAATTTACACTTGTAAAGTGTTTTGGAGAAGAGCAAAATATAAATTTGAAGAGAGCATCATGGAAAGCTGCAAACTTACGAGCTTCCAGTAAAAACCTGCTCTTATTTGAATCATATTTTAAGTAATCCGCCACATTCCCAACCCTTTAATCCCAGTTTTGCTTTGTAAATGTGGGAATTCTACAAAACCACGTCACTGACGTTGGGCTTGGAGTTTTTAAGACTCATATTTTTTTTTTTCAGGGCAGGCAACAAAGTATTTTATTGCAGATAACTAAAAACAGAGCCTGAATATTTTGGTTAACAGTCAACCATGCAAACCCCCCCTTTTTTAGTACAATCCTACCTCATTTCCTATACCTAAAATACTTTATACTGTTCTTTACCTTCCAGGCAGGCACAGCTTGCTGAAGGAAAGTTTTCATGAGGAGGAGATTTTACTTGAAAACTTGATTTTACTTGTGACTCTTCCAGAAGGAGCTCTGGGTGGACACACCAGTGGAACTTCCTGGTGAGCACTCCCAGCGTGCTCGAGTGTCAGAGGAGCAGAACTGGGGGCCAGTTACCAAAAATGTGGCTGTTGTGGCATCGAAGTGCAGGTTGGGGCAGGGACTTCCTGTCACGGGATCTGCAGAAGGAGCAAATTCATGCAAATTGAGCCAGCAGGTTGCTATTTAAGAGTGGTTCTGTGCCCTCTCTCTCAGACCTGGTGTGAGCTCACGCCATGTGTGAGGTGGTCACTGCCTCAAGGGTGGCCTGCAGAATTAGTGATGCCACCAAGGGAGAACATCAGCTCGTTTTAAAAAGCTTTTTTAATCTCCTGACTGCAGAGAAAGAAGCTGCTGCTTCACTTAAAAACTAAACCAGGCTCGGGGAGGAGCAGACTGACCCCTTGTCATCTTTTCCTTCCAGGAAGAGGAAAAAAGGAAGGCAAAGGAAGAAGAGGAGAAAAGAGAGTATGAAGAGTACCTGAAGCTGAAGGAGAGTTTTGTAGTGGAAGAGGAAGGGGTTGAAGAGGCAATGACAGAGGAGCAGGTACGTGCTGGGCTGGGTCTGCAGTTCCCTTTGCACTCACTGCATTCTGCCTCCTGTAAAATGGACTGGAGAGGAGGAGTCAGCCAAAGGTTTTTGCTTGTGAGAGCTAAATTGTGTCTGTGGCACAGGTTTAACCTGGAATATTCCCTAGGGAATGCTGCAGTTCCTCATACCAGACCCCCATGAGTTAGTTCAGAGTGCTAAAGGAAATGCATGTCACTGGAAACCAGTCCTTTCCTCCCTCATCCTGAAATGAAACTCCTTCTGGAATTAAAGATAATCTTTTACTGTCATCGCCCACAGAGAGTGAGCCCACGAAGGTAAATTTGGAGTTTGGTGGTGCCCACAGATCTTGGGGGCCATTGCTTGGTTTTGGTTTTATTTTCTCCACCAACAGAGCTGCTGTGAAATCAAATGAAAAACCGAGTTCTTGTCTTAAAAGGCTTTTGGTAAGAGAATCCACAGGACACAGCCTGGGTGCTTGTGGGTTTTTACTCTGGAAAATTATGCATTTGATGTTGCAAATGGTAATATTTCAAACTGATGCAAAACATCCCTGCGTGCTCTCCTGTGACCGCCTGCAAATGAGCTGCTGGGGGGGTGGTGGTTGAAATGTGAGACTTGGTGTGATTATCACAGCAAACCTGAAGAAGTTCTGCTGTTGGGGGAGGCAGAGCTCTTGCTCTGTCTGCTGAGAACCTGTTAGACTCAATTTATTTGCCATCAAATGCTGGGCTCGCTCTTGGGTTGTAGCTGCCAGATTTGAGCTGTCCCCTGCACTGCGTTCAGGAGGATTTATTTCAGGGCCATCTGTGCATTTGCTCCTCTGCTGAAATGACCCTCTTGAATTAAATGGATTTGCTTCAGTGTGACTGAGAGTGGCTTTTGGGCTGAGGAGGTTTTGCCTAATGTCAAATAATATTGGCTCATTGGAGTTTCTCGTTGTGGATCCCTTCCCATTAAGAAAAATTCCTACGTCTCACTGTGATTAACTCCAAGGGAAGTTGTGTTAAAAAGGGATGCAGAGAACAGCAAAATGCAGATTTCCCATTGAAAGTTCCTTCAAAAATCTGTGCCTACCCTGTTAGAAGATGAGTTTATACCTAAATACTAAATTGTTCCGCTTCAGCCGCCCTTTCAAGCTGGAATGTGTTTTATTGCCCACGTTCCCACAGCTGCCTGTCGAGAAGAAATGAGTCTTTCTGTATGTGAGAACACAGAAGGGTGTTCCTCACCTTGAAGAGGTTGGCAGGCAGCTGATGGTGCCTGGATGTCAACCCGAGATAACTTTGGTCGGGGTGGGGAGTTGGAACTTTTAATTGGGGGTGACTTAAAAGTCACACTCAGAAATGAGAACATGCAGAAAGGACAAGCCACCCTTGCCTTGTGGTGGATGAAGCACTTCAGTGTCCTGTTACAAAAGCTGACTCTGCCTCGTGTTGTTGGGGCTGCTGTGCCGAAACTCCTGCTGAAAATTAAGCTCCCGAGCCCAGAGCTAAGCAGTTAATTAAGGCTGATTGATTTCCAGGGCTGCAGGGTAACCTGATCTCTCCTGTTAACTTCAATGCACGTTGTTTGCACTGCCTTTGGAAATGGAGCTGCTCACATTAAGGCACTGGATTGCAGGTGCATGGCTTTGTGAAAGGGTTGAGCCCTCACTTGGCATCTGCAGGAGCTGTGTCCTGAGTCACCGTGGGTTTTACCTCAGTACAAAACATCCCCACTGTCTGTATGTAACTTATTGAAGCTCAAACCCACCCAGACATGGTTATTTCAGGGAGTGTGTGATGGGAAGAGTGAAAGATTCAAAGATTTCCTTTCAGAAAACACTTAAATTGCACCTGAGCCACAATGTCTTAGAAAATACTTGTCATAAATCCCTCATGAGGTTAAATTTCAGATAATTTTTATTTCCAGTTCAGTGTCCCGGTGTGCACAGTTAAAACTTCAGGATTATGCAACCTAAGCCCTTTTATGATGTTTGTACTCAGCAAGTTTGTGGTGCCTTTAATGTTCACGAATTTACAGTAACAGTTGTTTCCCTTGCTGTGTCCAGTCTCGCAGCTTCCTTTTGGAATTCCTGGAATATGTTAAGGTAAGCTGCAATTGCTCTTTCTCCTCCTTCCCTGCTTGTTAGATTTTTGTGAAAAACCTTCTGTCAAAGAGGGGGGCATCTTTACCTGCTCTTTGATTTGCTTAAATATTCAGCAAGTAACAAAAGTGATACCTTATAAGATAAGCTTTATTTACTGAACCATCACAAGCTGTTAGAAGGGTTTGTAATTACAGCCCTGTCTTGGCTTTTTGGGGCAGGATGTGGCTCTTACCCTCTTATACAAAGGCAGGCCTGGTGAATCACCCCCAAAGTTTAATGTTTGCTGTAGGGTTGGGATTTGGGACATTCAGCCTTTTCTTTTTGCTGGTGTAAATCAGCCACTGATTTAGAAAACAACCTCTGCATCTGAGCTCAGCGGGAGTGAGAGTTGCTGTGGCAGCATGTGCTGCCATCCAGGGAGTGTCTGCGCCTCAGACACTGCCTTGGAAAGGTCAGTCCCAACTTTTTTTGTGTGATCATCCATGCAATGTTGCCTTAACGAAGAAGATCACTTGTTTTAAACAGGATGTGTTAGTCAACCTTTCATCATTTTGTGAGGTTGGGTACTTAAAGCCTTTGGCATATTCATGGGTATTTCTGCTTTTGATCTGTAAGGACAAATGCCTTGCTCTTCTCTACTGCTGTATCAAAGGTCTGATGGTGTTTTTCTCCTCTGACAATGTTATGCAAACCTTGTGTCCTGATGAATCCCTTTCCTCCTTGGGTGGAAACTCAGCTCTCAGGACGTGTGGTGTGCGTGTGAAAGGCTTCTGGAGTAAGCAAATCACTTGCATGCTTAGCAAAGTCCTGCTCATTCTGTAATCCAAAATCTCGCACTCTGGGCCAGTTTTTTGCTTGTCTTGTTATCCCAGCAAACCCCTGGATTTACCTCATGGACTTACAAACAGATTTGCCTCGTGGATAACTCCCTTTTAGGGTGGGAGGGGTTGCCAGGCAGGGCCAAGAGCTCAGCGTGGAGTCCTCCCAGAGCTCTGGTTTCAGTGTCCCTCAGGATCTTCCACAGACGCTGGGAGAGCTCCCAAGGGATGCCACAGCTGGCTCAAGTGCTGCCCTTTGCCCTGCAGTGGAACAGATTAGTCACAGAGTCCCAGCTCGGGGTTTAACCCTCGTGTCTAGTTTTAGATTAGTCACTTCATCCTGACGTCAGAGAAGTTAAACTCGGTCTGAAAACCGAATTCAGCAGCGCCTCAACACCTGATTTCCTCTGTGGGGATGAGCTGCAGAACTGGGGCATGACTTTAAGTGTTTTTCTTTAATCTTGAATGCGTGCTTAATATATAGATTATGTATTGCCCTCATCTTCTGTTCACAGAAAGTCTTGACAGGAAGCAGCGCTGAGCCGCTCAGAGCTGTCTGAAAAAATGTATAAATTAAGAGTAATTGGCATTTTTTTAAAAAGTAAAATTGAATTTAGCTCTTCTGTTGAATAACTTATTGTGCTGCTATAACTGACTGGAGATATCTCACCCTGTGCTTCATTCCTGAGGGTGTTGGGAGTAAAATGCAGCCTCTTGCTCCGTTCCATCCCTCGGTGAGGCCAGCAGCAGAATCACACCTAAAATTAAAGGAATTCAGGGAAATGTGGATGTGTATATGTTGCTCTGTGGAAATCAGGCTTATTTCTAGAACGTGGAGCGTGTGGTGAAGCGTTTGATTCCCTTGGGACCTCCCATTGTGGTTCCATTTCAGAGCGTGTGGGGGGGGATGCATCCTAATTCCACCCCACCCCCTGGGCTCTTATTCACAGCAGGATCTGCCCTGGAAAACCTTCCACTAAACTTGGTCACTGAGGGTGAATATCTTTGAGTGAAGGTGTAAGTCCTGTTCTTCTGTTTGTGTGGCTTTGCACCAACGCCCCCTCACGCCCCCCCAATGCTTTTAAAAGAAGATGTGACGAATGTTGGCAGTTCCCAGCTCTGAGAACTGAATTCCATGGACTGGTTCCAGTTCCATGTGTTCAGTCCATGGTATTCAGTTCTCTAGCTTGGCTGCATCGAACTTCACAACTGCTAAATCTGGGAAGGGGGGGGGGGGGGCTTTTTTTTTTTTGGTCTGATTTTATTAATGAAAAGAGATTAATCTATTTCAGCCTCCCTTGATTTCTTCAGTGTCCTTCCAGTTGTACTCCCAAGAAACAAATGAGTTTATTGTTTTGAAGGATTGCATTTGTTAATGGAGATGCAGCTCCTGTGGCCATATAGATATGGATTTTAGGAACGTGGTCCTCAATATTAACTGAACTTTTCGACAGTTTTGTGTTTTCCAAGCTCCTTACAAACACTTACAAAGAGATGAGTCCCTAAAGCTTTGGCAGAGAAGAAAACAGGAACCGAGCAGCTCCAGATGAGCACACCAGGTGTTTTCTCTGGAGCTCCAGAGAAGCATAAAAACAGATGTGAGCAGTGGTGGCTATGCCCTGACTGATAAAACCTGCAGGAGGAATCTCTATCAGAAGCAAAATGACAATTTGAAGTTCCAGCACTGACAATTTTAATCAGGTGTTTGCTTGCTTAGGAAGATTATTGTGGCATTAATACACATGACATTGGTAAAACAGACTAAAGCACTTAATGCTGCCAGTCTTGGCTGGATTTTGTGGATGTACTGATACATTCCAGGGATGCTTTTAAAAGGTACTTTGAAACACCTCTCAGAGAAAAAAAGGATCTTGATAAAGCACCCTGGAAATTAAAGGTAGCAGCTGAGAAACTCAGATGCCAGGAGAACAGGGCCATGGCTGTTCATTGCGCTCATCCTAATGTAAGAAAAAGTCCAGGATAAATGCTGGCAAATGGATTTGAGTCTTCCTCCTAAGTGGGTCAGGGCACTCAGTCTTTCCACAGAGCTCACTGGTTTAAGTAATTTGAGAGTTTTTCATCAGGGAAAAAAATAAAAAAAAAAAGTGCTTACTTGGAAAAGTTAGTGAGAGTGACAGGTTCTGCTTTGTCTGGTAAATGCAGTTTGTTATCTGAATGGAAAAAAAAAACCAACAAAAAGCCAACCTGGTAATGCGTCAGCTGTGTGCAACTCTGCTTTGTTTCCATAGAAAACAAAGGTCATCCAGCTGGAGGACTTGGCTTCACATCTGGGTCTAAGAACACAGGTGAGCACTGACTTTTGGGATTTAAGTATTGACTTTTGGGGGCAAGTACGAGCAATGAGTTTAAAAGGGCAGGAGAGGTAACAGGTAAATGAGGGTCTGTCTGTGGGAGTGTCTGAGAATTAGTGAAAATGCTTGGATTTTGGTGAGGATCAGCAAAATCAGCCCTAAAAATGTGGCAATTCATCAAAGTACCAGCCAGGCAGGGAAGGGTTGTTGGCTTACAGGATTGGAGCAGTGAAAAAGTGCTCAGTGTGGCCCTTTCAGAGCTGCCTGTTGGTTAATGGATCCCACAGCGTTTGTGAGTCTGGAAATGGAGCAGCATTTTGTGTTCTGTGCCTGATCTGATCCTGGGGTGTCCCTTCACAGCAGCTGACACTGCCCTGAGCCCAGGCTGCTGTGCCCCTTCCTCTCTCTCTTAAACCAGAGCTCCATTTAAGCTTGCAGTGAGTCACTCAGGGCTGAAATTTAAACTGTAATTTGCCTCTGCAGTTACATAAACACAGGAAAGGGAGAGAGGCAGAAATGTGGAAAGCAAGGCTTGGATACTTAAGGTGTAGTGGAACTGTTACATAGAGTTAACTCAGCCATATATTCAACAAGCTGTTGCTTTGGATTGGTGAAAGAGGTAATTAAAAGTCTCCTTTTGGGTTGGTGAAGTTACTTGAACACCCAAAAAATGCAGCAAATTCTGAGACCAAAGGGCTTATTGCATCTATCTGTGTGGGAATAGTGGGGTGTGTCCTTCCCTGAAGCCCTTAACACTGAGGGATTAAATGTAAACCCCTGTTTGTCGTTTATCTGAACCTGTGAAGTGTTTTCTGCCTCCCTTTTGATCAGTTTGTTGTTCCTTTTTTTCCCTCTTCTGCACAGGATGCAATTAACAGGATCCAGGACCTGATGGCAGATGGCACTTTGACAGGTGACAGCCAAGGCACAGAGGGGGGATGAGAGGTGGTGGTGCAGGATGTGCCTTCCCTGTGGCAGAGAGGGATTTCCAGTGTCATTCCTGTCTTAAGGATCCTCGTAGAACTTGATATCT
>NW_020956839.1:27757-33538 GCF_003031625.1 Empidonax traillii
CACCCCCTTAGGTGTGATTGATGACAGAGGGAAGTTCATCTACATCACCCCGGAGGAGATGGCGGCCGTGGCGCAGTTCATCAAACAGCGAGGCCGAGTCTCCATCGCCGAGCTGGCCCGGGCCAGCAACTCCCTCATCAACCTCCAGCCCGACAGCAGAGCTGCTGCTCCAACTGTGGCCTGAGAAAAGCACTGCAGGAGCTTGACCTCTGAATGAATAAACCCCCTAATTGAAAGCAAACAAGAGCCTCTCTGGTCCCGCTCGCGGTGCTCGAAGGTAGGACGGGCTTTTGAAGCGTCGGCTGCAAAGCTGCTCACAAGTTGTGCTTTTCACTCTGTCAGAGCTGGGATAAAATATGACATCTGATTGTACAGCAGGGGCTGCCAGCACTCTGATGGGGCTGTAGCCCAGGAATATCAGTAATTTATACCTCAGCAGTGAGTCCCCTGTGACTGTACCCAAACTTCATATTGTTTGCAGATTTTGATGTCTGTGTCAAGTAGATTCAGGTCTGACTGCACTCAGAATTCTCGCTCTGCTCTTTAACTTCGTGGCAGTGAGGGACACAGCCCAGGAAGATAGGTGTGTAGGTTTTATCTGCTGTATCCACACTGGAAGGACAGAGTGAAAAGAAAATACTCTGTGTCTTTGTTCTCACTGCAATATATCCTGAAACTCTGGAAGGAGTGGTTGCTCTGTTGTTAAAACTTCCAGAGGCTGTTTCGGACAACCTTTGCTATGTAAATATGTTTTCCTTTGTTTAAATAATACAAAAAGTTTGCTTGCAGACAAGCTGCATCATTTTCCTGTAGCCAAGAGACAGAAACCCCTCCAGGGAAAGGCTAAACTGGCCTCATTTATTGTGCAGGCCAGTTCTGCTGATACCAACCAGATTCTGATGATTCATCCTTTGAAGTCAGAGCCAGCTCAGAGTGTCTGAAGGCCTCAGACACCCCCACCCTGTGGCCTCTGTGTTCTGGATGTTTGGGGGTTTTTAAATAAAAGCTTCAGACACTGTGAGTCATGCAATTAATGCTGCAACTAAATGATTATTAATGTATTAACTGTAGGGGTCAGTGTATTTCCTGCATAAGAATATTTTTTTTTTTTTTTTTAATAATTTGTTAATTCTCCTCTCTGAAATCAACAGGATTTATGTGGATAAACAGTAATTGGGGAGGGCAGGAGGTTTTGTTTCTGCCAAACGTAGAGATTACTTGAGTGGACTAAAAGCCACGTTATCAGTGGGATGAGACAGCAATAAAACAAAGGGAGGAAACATATTTCCTTTTAATCTCTGCACTGCTGCTGGATGGGGGAGTGCAGGAGTGTGGAGTGACAGTGCAGCACCACATGTTGGTGGGAGAGACCAGCACATCCTCAGTGTTGTGCAGCCACAGCCAGCAAAGAGGTTCCTTGGAATTCGAGGCTTGTGAGGTCTCTTCATTATCGATTAGTTATTACATTTTAAAAATTACTTGGATTTGTCAAGATTTTGCTGTTCTGTCTTTAAACTATTCTTGTAATAAAAGCAACGATATTGAAAGGATTGCAGAGGTTTGTGTTAGAAATGGGCACAGCTGGGGTAAGATGGGACCGTGTGGCTCTGCCAGCAGCTGCTCTGCTGCCTTAATCCTCTGCCACCATTCCCATTCCTCTTCTTTTGCACTCTGTTGCATCATATCAACGTTTTTCAGTTAAGGAGCATCTTGTGTTTTCTAGGAATCCCCTCAAAAAATCCAAGGAAGCAGTTTGAACCCCGGAATGCAATTGCTTGGGGCTGTTTGTTGGGATGGTTTATAAAGTGAAGCGATTCAAACCTGTGCTGCTGCTTCAGTCTGTGGAGGGGGAAGAAATTCAGGGCTGTGCCCCTAAAATCACTTCACTGGGAGAATTCATAAATCATGAGATAGCACACATTTCATAGATCCCAAAGATAGGGAAGGGAGGGAAGAGCTGCTCCCTCCCTGCTGGCACTGATTTAGGGAACACCCTGGTGTGTCCTGGCTGAGCTGGGGGTTGTCCCCACTGTCCTGGGTGAGGGTGGGGGCTGAGGGAGCTGGTGGAGAGGTGGAGCAGTCTGTGGGCACTGGAATGCTCTGCTCTCCTCTGCTCCTTCCCCAGGCTTGAAGTATCAAACTGTCTTTATTCCTTATCTCCCTCTGGCCTTCCAGTGCCTAAAGGGGCTCCAGGAGAGCTGGAGAGGGACTGGGGACAAGGGATGGAGGGACAGGACACAGGGAATGGCTTCAAAGTGACAGAGGGCAGGGATAGATGGGATATATGGAAGGAATTCTGGGCTGTGAGGGTGGGTAGGCCCTGGCACAGGTTGCCCAGAGAAGCTGTGGCTGCTCCTGGATCCCTGGAAATGTCCAAGGCCAGGTTGGAGCAACCTGGGCTGGTGGAAGGTGTCCCTGCCCATGGCAGGGGTTTGGAGCAAGCTGGTCCTTCATCTCCCTTCCAACCCATCCCATGATTCTGTGGTCTCAACCCTTGAGTTTTCCCACTTTTCCCCCTCTGATTCCTTCCCTCATCCCAGCCCGGGCTGTGAGGGCTCTGTGGGGCTCAGCTGCCAGGTGGGGTTAAGCCACCACAGCCTGGTTCAATCAGCAGCAAAACACAGGGCAGTAAAACACTGGTAGAATTGTAAAGACAGTGAAATACTGGGCAGCACTGGAGATTGTGGGCTCCTCACTTTGGGATGATCCATATGCAAATCCCTCTTCAAAATTAGCCTTGGGCAAGGACACCTCCTCCCACTGCCCCTCTGTCAGAGGGAAAATGGTCTCAATATTTTGCTTCCTGCTGCTTTGGCCAATCTGCTTTTATAATTTTTTTAAAAATCTAGAACATCCACCTATTATTTGACTTTCAAAAAAATTAATTCCCTGTTTTCTGTTAAACTTTTCCCATGCATTATGCAGCATTTTTCCCCATGTTCTTCCTCTGAAGTAGCACAGGAGCTCCCAGGTACTCTGGCTGTACATGGAAGGAATAATAATAATAATTACTGGTTCATTTGAGTGAGCTTGTCCTAATTTTGCCATTCCATCTGAAGGCAAGGGCCAAAAAAAATTAGATTGAAAACCTTCTGTTCAGATCACACAAGGTTGGATCTAACCAAGGAAAACTCCGGCTTCTGTTTCAGCTGAAAAATTTAGTCTGTGTGAAGCATTTACAGGTTAAAAAATAAATGTAAAAGCAACAAATGTCACAGCTTTTCATTTTATTTCTTTGTGGTACGAATTTTAGAGCCCGTCAGCCTCAGGGTTTCCAGGTTTTCTCTGTAACTATGGATACTGGGAACAGACTTGGGGTTTTTTTTTTTCTTCTTGTTTGGGGTTCTTTTTTAATTCACATTGTATGTTCATCCTCTTAGGAAAATGCTAAATATCACAAGATGGCATTGAATCACGAAGCTGCAGCGTTCCCCTCTGCACAGGAACAGCCACGGTCTGCATTCCCAGATTTCTCTCTTTTCCACCCCAAAAGCAAATGCAGATCGTTAATGCCAATCTGTGGCTGCAGGGATCCCTGCAGAAGAGCCCTTATCCAGGGAAGTTTTGTGCCTGCAGCACTGTGGGGATGGGACTTCAACTCTTTTTATCTTCTCTGAGATTAAAAATTTAAAAAAAAAAAAAAAAAAAGTGAAGCTCGAGTAAAACAAAGGAATGGGGGAAAAATCTCCTTCCTGCCCTAAAGACAAAGGAACATTTTCTGATCTCTGGATACATTTTCTGTCCCTGGGGACAAGTCTTTCTTACCAGGAGTGGCATCAGCCAAACTGCTGCTTGGGACCGTTTTTGGAGGGTTCTCAGCTGGCCTGGGACAAGTCCCCACACTGGTGGTGCCCCAGCCCTTTCCAGCCCACCTGGGCCAGGTTGAGTCTTTGCCTTCTTCACCCATCCTGGTGTTCCAGGCCAGGCTGGACGGGGCTTGGAGCAACCTGGACTAGTGGAAGGTGTCCCTGCCCAGGGCAGGGGGGTTGGAATGAGATTGTCTTCGAGGTCCCTCCCAACACAAACCATTCTGTGATTTCTTCACCCTTCAAAAGGCTTCTTGTGCCAGGATGGGCTCGTTTGGGGGTGAGAGAGGAGCAGCTCCAGCTTTGTTTGCTGACCAGTAAACCCAGTTCGTGTCCCCTTTTTGAGTCAAAGATCTGCACGTCCCTAAACCCCACAGGTTCTGTGCAGAGCTGCACCGTGGCATGCAGAGAGACACAATTCCCTTGGGCCTCTCTTTCAGGCCGTTTTAGTGGCCTGAGATTTGGCTAAGTTGACCAAAAAGCAGGGTCAGAATGGTTGCAGGGAGGATCACACTGCTCAGAGACAAATGGGATGGGACGTGTGGGAGGGGTGGGCGTCTCATCTCCTAAAACACCTCCTTGGCCAGGTGGATCCGGGGGCGCTGGCAGATGATTTCCTGATTTGTCTCAGAGACTTCTGGTTTGTCTCAGAGGACAATTCCTGCCAGCATCAAGTTAAGGTCGTGGGACGGAGCACAAGGATGGCCTCGTTCCAGCCTGGCAGGGGACTCTGGGATCGGGAGCAGGCGCCGCAGTCACGGAGCAGGACGTGGTGTCCTGGTTTCTGTGGTACCTTTGGACAGTTCTCCCACACCAGAAGAGCTGGGGGACATTTGTGGGGGTTTTTTTTGGTTCCCCCATCCCCCTGCTGGGAAGATGCTCCTCTGGAATGCTGCGTGTGGGCTTCTCCCACTTCGTGTGAGCTCTTTGGGAAGGGCAGGGCTTGGATGGCTGAGAGGGGTCAGTGGGATCGTGGGGGGGGCGAGCTCTGAGCAAGGAGAAGGCTGTGATGGGACAATCACTGCAGGAGGTGCTGCTGGAGCTGGAGCTGTGCTGGCAGCACCAATAATCCAAACATCTCTCATCTGCTCCAGTGCAAAACCCCAGGGGTGGCCGAGGACACCCCACAGGAGCGGGAACGCCTTTCCCTTGGGGATTACAGCCCAGCACAGGGTCAGGTAACCCCCCCTCCCCCTCTAAAATCATTCAATCCCACAGTGAATTCTGGCCTTTGGCACAAACAATCCCACATTCCAGCTCTGGTCAGTTTGTCCCTGTAATCATCAGTCACAGTGTCTCCCACCACCTGCTCCCCAGCAGGTGTCTCGTGCCACCTGCACGACAAGGAGCCATCCACAGCCGAGGTTTCCATCCTGATGGAAGCAGCACTCAGCCCCGTTGTGCTGGGGTTCCTGTTCCCTGGGAGTGCTGCTGAAAGGAGAGGTGAGAATTATCAGGGAAAGTGCAGCAAAGCTGCAGCTCCTGGTCCTAACCCCGAGAAACGACGTTTCAGCTGCAGCTCTAACACGTCCCACGTTCATTGTGGTGCCTCCACACACACAGAGAAACCTCACACCCCTCCCCTCCCATCTGCATCCCGTGCTGCCTCTTCCATCAGGGCACTAGGGGTGGGGATTAACTCCTTCAAGGTGCTCTCTTGCAAGAGCAGCCACCTCCGAGCCACTCTCCATCCTTGAGCTGAACTCACCAACCCTGCAGAATCCTCCTAGGGAGCCCAGACCAGCAGAAGACGTGCCCAAAGTTCCCTTGAATGAAGCTACAGGGGCTGGTTTGGGCCTGATCGTGGCTTGTCCCAGCCCTGGGGGCAGCTCTGGGACCCTCAGCCAGGAGAGACATTGAGGGGCTGGAGCGTGTGCAGGGAAGGGAACGGAGCTGGGAAGGGGCTGGAGCAGCAGGAGGGGCTGAGGGAGCTGGGGGGGCTCAGCCTGGAGAAAAGGAGGCTCAGGGGGGACCT
>NW_020956839.1:33818-38448 GCF_003031625.1 Empidonax traillii
CTCTGGGACCCTCAGCCAGGAGAGACATTGAGGGGCTGGAGCGTGTGCAGGGAAGGGAACGGAGCTGGGAAGGGGCTGGAGCAGCAGGAGGGGCTGAGGGAGCTGGGGGGGCTCAGCCTGGAGAAAAGGAGGCTCAGGGGGGACCTTCTGGCTCTGCAATCCCTGACAGGAGGGGGGAGCCGGGGGGGGGGCTCGGGCTCTGCTCCCAGGGAACAGGGACAGGAGGAGAGGGAACGGCCTCCAGCTGTGCCAGGGGAGGGGCAGGTTGGATATTGGGGAAAATTTATTGACCAAAAGGATTGTCCATTCCTGGCACAGCTGCCCAGGGCAGGGGTGGACTCCCCATCCCTGGAGGGATTTAAAATCCCTGTGGATGTGGCACTTGGGGACAGGGGTTAGTGGTGGCCTTGGCAGTGCTGGGGGAACAGTTGGACTCCACGATCTTGGACAGCTTTTCCAACCTAAATGATTTTACGATTCAGGGTCGTTTGCATCATTACTGGCTTTTTTGGCAGAACCCGGTGATTCAGGGTGGCCCCAGGTGAGCCCTGCTGGGCTCCAAACGACGTGGTCCCGATGTACCTGCCCAGATTTGGGCTGAGCTCTGCCTGAAGCATCTCCGAGCTGCCTGCGCTCTCCCGAACCCCCCCACACCGCCATCCAGGCCTCCTCCAGGAGGTGGCAGCAGCAGATCTCGCTTCCCCCCCCCCCACCCGCGCAGCGTTTCCATGGCAACGGGAGCGAAGCATCCCCCAGAGCTTGGGAGGGCGACCGCAAGGTTAGGGAAAACCATCCACGTCCCGGCAAAAGGCCCCTCTCCCGGCTTCCCAGGGCCGGGGGAAAAGTTGGAGGAGGTCACCTGCCATTCTGCAGGTGTGTCACCAGCATCCTGGTGACATCACCGAGATGACAACACGGGTGTTGCTGTTGAATTAAAGCTACTGGGAAAATTAGACGAGTCCTGGATACGCTGAAAACGGCAGCAGTGGCAGCAAAACCTTCGCAGCATCATCAGCCGAGTGTAACAGCCACGGGCAGGGAGCAGCCAGAGCAGCTGTGGGCTTAGCTCCTGCTGCTCCTAAAGAGTTGCTCCCAAATGCTCCCAGAACACCAGGGTAAGTTCTGGGCAGGTCACAAGCAGAGCTCTGGGACACAGCTCAGATCTGTGCTGGGAAGCTACAGAAAGGGGGTTTTCCTGTCATCATAGAATTTAGGGTAGAAGGGACCTTAAAGACCATCTCATTCCACCCCTGCCATGGGCAGGGACACCTTCCACCAGCCCAGGGTGCTCCAAGCCCTGTCCATCCTGGCCTTGGACACTTCCAGGGATCCAGGGGCAGCCACAGCTTCTCTGGTCATCCTTTGCCAGGGCCTCCCCACCCTCACAGGGAAGAATTCCTTCCCAATATCCCACCTGACCCTGCCCTCTGGCAGTGGGAAGCCATTCCCACTTTTGGCACCCACGTGTTGTTGATAGTCGGAGTGAGGGCAATGGCTCAGGGTGCTGTTCAAGGAGCACCAGGGTGGTGTTTGGAAAGGGGGGTTGTATCAGTTTTTCAAAGCTGCTTTGCCATCCTAATAATTCACGTTTGGCTGCTCAGGCTGATGCTTTCATCCCTGGAAGTGGCCGGTTGCTGGATCTTTCCCTTCGGGACTCAGCTCCAGTAAGAGGTGCTGACGGTGCTGGTGTCACCCTGCTGGGCCCTGACACAGCACAACCAGGCATTCCCCTCGTGCTGTTCCAGCCCTGGCTGATGAACTGCTGTGGTTTCACATCCCGGGCATGGACTGACACAGCAGATACAGCTCTATAGAAAAACACACATCGTCATCATCATCATCATCATCGGGCCATCAGGATCCTTGGGGACCTGCCAGATGGCTCCTGCTCCTGGGCAGTGTCAGGTTTTTTTCTCTGGAAGGATTACACCCGTTTTTTTTTTCCTTTGGAATTTTTTAGTCCAAGCACTGGATGGATCCAGACTCGTTTCATGTTGTGATTTGGAAACAGCTCTGATGGGCTGCAGCTTTCACCAGCTGTGTGAGGGGCACTGTCCCAGGCTGTGTTCCCGAGGGATGCAGAGCCAGGAGTGGAGTGGGATGGCACCAGTGGTTGTCCAGCTCCACAGGACCTGGTCAAGGAGAGCAGGGAGGGTACCTGTCAAACAGAGCCCTTTGGAAAGTGGTCCTTGTACCCCTCCAAACCCACTGAAAAACATCGGGTCATCCTCTACTCTGGGAACTGGACAAGAACTGAAGCCATTCCCACATTCCTGTCCAAGCACAGGAGCACAGTTCACCCCAGAGTCCCCATGGCACGTGAGGCACTTGGCATATATGATCAGCTCTCCTCTTTGGTCATTCCCAGAGATGCTGCATGTCTTTGGCTTCCTTTTTCCTTTCCTGATTTTTCCCTGCCACCATTATTTGCCTGACTGGCAGGAGGCATTCTGTGAGTTTAGCAGGAGTTTATTCACATGCACACTCATCCTGGAGAGCTGCCACTCACCAGCATACCAAGATATTTTGGGTAAATTTAAATAGAATAGGATAAAGCTGGAATACAAAATAAATGGCTTGGGCAGACAGCAGAAAGTGATGCTTGCAAAGGGCATTGATATCCCCTGCTAGAAGGTTGATTATCCACGGAAAATAGTCCACCCCTCTGTCCAAAGCAGCCTGAGCTTCATTTCTGATCTGTGAGGAGCTGCTGTCATGTTGTTCTCCCAGCCAACAGGCAGAGTTACCTGCAGCTCCACAGGGAACATCAAATCATGGGTTTGATGGCATCTATACCAAGCCTAGGCCAGAAGAAGGGAGAATAAGGAGTTTTCCTTCCTCTGCAGGACTCAAGACTGGCTGTTGGAAACCACATCCCTCCTTTCCAACTCTGCAGGTTGAAGTTTGCCTGTTCTTAAGATGCACTTACACCTTCTGTGAGGGAAAAAAACCCCCACCAAGAGGAGTCAGCCGGGCCCCCACAGCTTGTTTCCCTCCCAGCAGCTCAGAGCTTTAAATAAAACTTTGTTTTTTAACATCCAGAGGGCAGGGACCCATCAGGAGGGGAAGGAATGATCTGTGCCACCACAGAGACCAAGGGAGGTTCCTCAGGTTAGAGGAGGGATCTTTCCACGTCTCTGGCAGCAGGTCAGGATGGGATGTTGGCAGGGCAGATCCAAGGGGGATGGAGAAGGACCTCGGGTCAAAACTAAAGCTGTGCTGGAGCCTGAAATGTCTCTGCTTCACTCCTCCTCCCTCCCCACCTCCCTGGGAGGATGTCTGGGACTGTCAGCAGCTTGGAAGACATTCTAGCCTGGGTTCAGGCAGCCTGTCAGGACCCACATTCCTGGATCTGCGGGCTGCAAGCTGATCCCGGGAGCCTCCCCAGGGCCAAGGACACGGGTGGCACACCCCCTGTGTGTCCCGTGGCTGCTGTCACTCGGCGTCCTGAGCCGTGCAGAGACGTGTAAGGCCCTTCCCGGCTCCGCTCCGACCTTTGCCGGAGGAGATTCCCAGCGCCGGAGCCGCCGTCTCCCCGCGGGCTCCGAGGACGCCGCGACATCCCCGTCCCCCGGCACCTTCCCCGGGATGCATCATCCCCCCCGCAGCCCTCCATGGGTGACACCTGAACCGGTGTCGTCATGGAAACCGCTGGGATGCGGGTCTCCCCGTGTCCTGCCCGCTGGAATGTGATGCTCTGCCCCCTCCAGCAGCGGATATTCCATAGCCGTGGCCCCGAGGCACTCGGAGCGGGGCTTTCCCCGCCCGCCTGTCCGTGGAGCGGGCTGGGAATGTGCTGCCAGCCGTGACTAATGGGAAGTGAGGGCAGATCGGGGTCACGCTGAGCCCCACGAGTGTTTCGCTGGCCGGGCGGGCTGCGGAGATTCCCATCTCTCCCGGCTCCGGGGTGGGCTGGGTCACATCTGCACGTCCCAGGTGTGCCGGTGGGGATGTGAATGAGCAGAGCCAGCTCCATCCAGCACCGGCCAGATATTACAGGGAGGCCTTTCACTAAAAAAATAATAATTCACACCCTCCACCCATCCCCAATATCAGAATATTGAGGGGTTTTTTAATAAAGCTGCAGAGGGAATTGACTCCAGTTAATTTCAGGATGGGGCTGATGCTGTTGGAGAATCATGGAATCACAGAATCACAGAGTGGTTTGGGTCGGAAGGGACATCAAAGAACATCTTGTTCCACCTCTGCCACGGGCAGGGACACCTCCCACTATCCCAGGTTGCTCCAACCTGGCCTTGGACACTTCCAGGGATGGAACAGCCACAGCTTCTCTGGGCAACCTGTGCCAGGGCCTCCCCACCCTCCCAGACAGGAATTCCTTCCCAATATCCCATCTAACACATTACCTCACACTTCCTTTATGACAACAGTTTGGGGTTTCATTCTGGTTTTTCTGGGAAAGCTCATCCTGTGATGACTGTAAGTGGGAAAACTAGTCCAAGGCCTGTTGGAAGACAGTGATCACCCATCAGTGAGCACCTCAGCTTTTATCCATCATCCCTAGACAGGACCCCAGGGAAAGGCTGTGCTCAGGTCACCCCAACCCCAGCAACGGCACGGAGAGGGAAACCTGCTTTCCTTAGGGAAATGGGATAAAAACAATCCAAAA
>NW_020956839.1:39453-41370 GCF_003031625.1 Empidonax traillii
TGGGATGGGATGGGAAGGAGAGGGGTGAGGTTGCACATGAAAAGCATGGACACAGTGCCAGGGGAAGTGTCAGCTGTCCCACCAGATGTGATGGTCCTGGTGAGGCTCAGCCACACCATCCAGGGTGGATTTGGCAAGGAGGGAAGGGGGTTCCCTCTGCCTCCACCCACCCTGCTCCCCCAGCAGCGAGTGTTTGCCCCCAAACAGGAGCCCTAATCAGGCAGCTTGTTGTGCCTAATTAGGACTCCTGATGAAGTGAATCAGCCCCCCCCCCACACCCCTCACAGGATGATGATTTCATCCCGGACCAGGTGTTGGTGGATGGTGCCAGCTCCACACGCACACACACACACACAGAGCCAAGTCGCTCCCAGCATTAATAAAATCCCTCCTCCACCGGCTCCAGGAAGGATGAATCCATCCATGGGAGCATCCCTCCTGCCTGGACCCTCTCCCCCATCCCCTCTCACCATCCAGGAGCTGGTTGGCACCACCTGACCCGCCCCTCTGAGGCTCTTTTTTGGGGAGCGAGTTACATCTGTGTTCCGCCAAACAGGACTCCATTCCCACCCCTGATCCTTCCTCCCCCCAGGAAACAAAAGGCAGGAGGAATTTGCCTCGTCCCCACTGGGCACTGAGGCCAAGAACGTGAGTGGGAATATCCAGCAGGTCTTGAGAAACATCCACGTGAAAACGGGATCTGGAAAGAGCAGCGAAAGGGGATGAGGAGCGAGACGCTCCAAAGCAGCTGGAGGCTTGGAAAGGAGACAAATCTGGATATCTAAGGAAACTTGGGATGGACATCCCCCCTTTCCAAATGAGCTGAAGCTGATCCTTCACCAAAACTGCATCAGCAGTGGGGTTTTGACAGTGTCATCCTGGTTTTTTTCTAGGACTGGTGCACCCTGTGAGTGGATGGGAAAGGGTGGCTCAACCAGGAGCTTTACAGCTTTGGATGAGGGTGGTATTTCCAGCTTTTCAAGGGGAAACCTGAGAGAGGATGTGACAGCAGTGTGGATACAACTCATCTTCTCCGTGGGAAGCAAACAGCAAAGGGTGGAATTTGGGGAGCACAGCAGGACCAGACAGGAACAGCCACTGGAGGAAAAGTGGTCCTGGAGATCATAACTGGCCTGGCAGGTCTTGGGAAGCTTCAGGACCTTCCTGTTCAGCTGGAGAACTGGAACTCTTTCCTCACGGCCTTGTCTGAAAAGAGGCTTTTTTGGCTCTGCTTTAGTGACAAGCAGAAAGTCCACGTGGAAAGCAAACATCTCCTCCCAAGGATTTATTTGACCTTGGAGCAAACTCCATCAGTTTCCACCCGAGCTGCTTTTTGCAGATTTTTTTTTTTTTTCAGGACACACCGTGTGTGTCTCTGCCCTGTTCCAGAGCAGGGGAGACTGAGGCACAGAGAGGAGCATGTGGGGATCTGACAAAAATTTACTCTGACCTGGGGAGGGACCTTCCCAGGACAATATCCCATCTCTCCCTGCCCTCTGGCAGTGGGAAGCCATTCCCTGTGTGCTGTCCCTCCATGCCTTGTCCCCAGTCCCTCTCCAGCTCTCCTGGAGCCCCTTTAGGCCCTGCAAGGGGTTCTCAGGTCTCCCTGGAGCCTTCTCTTCTCAATCCCAATTCTCTCAGCCTTCCCTCATAGCAGAGATGCTCCATTTTCTCTCCTGCGGGGCCTCACAGACCACACACCATCAAGTCTCTGCTCTCCACCTCCTACAAAAGGTGATGGCTCCCTGATTTCTTGATGCCAAACCTCCTGAAGTCATGGCATCAAGTATTTCCCTTTTAGGAAGGAAGATTATGGGCCGGAGGGAAAAAAAAAAACCAAACAACAAATGAACAACAACAAAACAAAACAAACAAACAAACAAAAAAGAAATCTCAGCTTATTTATCACCTCTGTGT
>NW_020956839.1:47290-50613 GCF_003031625.1 Empidonax traillii
AAAAAGAAAGAAAAAAAGAAAAAAAAAAAGAAAAAGAGGCAGGAGCAGGGAGGGAAGGGAAGGTGTTTTCCAGCCGAAACAAAGCCTGGGGGTGCTCCTCGGTTAGCAGTTCACCTCTTGGTGTAGGTCATTTCCTCTCCTGCCCCATCCTCCTTTCTCCTCGGCAAGAAAACCGGGAGATCAGATGCTGAAGCACGAGATCTTGCCCAGGAGGAAAAAGGAGTGTGTGGATCCCCCACTGTCACAGCACAACCGGCCCCTTCTACAGTAACAGAAAAAAACCAAGCCACTTTTCTGAGGAGAAATGGGAAGCTGGGGGGAAATGTGCCTGCAAATGGAGAGCCGGTTCCTTCGGGCTGTGCCTCCCAGAGGTGAATGTCTGGGCCTTCCCTCTGCTGAGAGGCATCAGAGAGCCCAAATGGGGCTCTCAGACCTTTCCCAGCAGGATTTGGCTCCTGTGAAGTCACTGCCTTGCTCACCCTTCACTGCCAGTCGTGTCCCGGGGCCACCGAGCCCCCAGGAAGGGAAGGTGACACCGGTGGGACAACTCCATGAGCCCGTTTGATCTGGTGATTAATAAATAATAAATGGCTGATCCAACACAGCTCATCCTCCTCTCCCTCCAAACCGGGGTTACAGGCACTGTTTTTATTCCTCACCAAGCACCCTCCTGTCTTACAGCAGGTTATAGAGCCAGGCCTGGTTTTAGTCAGACCTTAACTGGCTGGTGGAGTGTTTTTAGGGTGAAGCAGCTGCAGAAAGCTTGGCTAAAGGGTACTGATGTGGCTAAAGGGTACTGATGTGGTCCCTGAGGGCTGGGCAGACTGGCTGGCACTGCCAGCAACGCTCATCTGACCATTGGGCAATGTTACAGCTGAAAGTGGCTAAAAAAAGCTCCAGGACGAGTCTTGCCAAGGTCTTGCAAGACCTCAGGCCTGGTCTTGCTGAGCTCAATGACCTCATGACCTAAAGGCAGCGGTCATACCTTTTTTGGGGGCTACCAGGGCATAAAGGCAGTGTTGTAAAGTTGTATCCCTGAGTCCTCCCTGGAGTCTTCCCTGAAAGAGGGGAGGATTAAGTGGGATATTGGGAAGAAATGATGCTCTGGGAGGGTGGGCAGGCCCTGGCACAGGTTGCCCAGAGAAGCTGTGGCTGCCCCTGGATCCCTGGAAGTGTCCAAGGCCAGGTTGGATGGGACTTGGAGCACCCTGGGCTAGTGGAAGGTGTCCCTGCCCATGGCAGTGGGGTGGGACTGGATGATCTTTAAAAGTCCTTTCCAAGTCAAACCATTCCATGATTCTCTGAGTCCTGCATCCTCCTGCATCTGCAATGCCCTTGGGTCCATCCCACCCTCCATGTTCTCCATCCAAGAAGCAGCATCTCTTGGAGGCCACTCAGCCTCCACCTCCCTCTTGTCCCTACAGGACTCTGCTAAAACCCCAGACATTAAAGGGCATTTAACATCCTTTGAATGCCAGACAACAAAGCTCTGGGTTTCTTCCTTTTCCAGCTCCCTGTGACTGTTGTTCGTGGTGTTTCTTTGATTCCCATCACCAAATCTCTTCCTCAGTGGGGCAGGTGTTTCTAGCTGGCACAGCTCCAAGGTGTGTGTGCCCTCAGACATCCCCAAGAGACTCGGGATTGCTGGTCCAGGAGAGGGTTGGGGAGGAAGAGCAGGAAGGTTTGCTCTCCAGGCTGGCTTGGAGGAGGATCAGACGCTGCTGCAGTGTGAGGTAATGGCAAGGAGAGATTTTTTCGAGCCTGTCAGTAGGAAGCATATGGCTGCCACTGAGCTCTCAGGCTTATTTAGGATTTAGTGACTATTTGATCTATTTTAATCCAGATGTTCAGCTCATCACATAATGAGATCCCACCAGAGGAACTGTGCTGTGATGCCTTCCCAGACAGCCCAGGCCCCCAAAATCACCCCAGGGGGAGAAGGAGCAGCTCCATCCAGGCCGAGCATCCTGGTAGGGAGAAGGTGAGCAGGGGGAGCTCATGGCTTTGATCCGGGGGGAGATCAACACAGACAGCTGTCCATGTCCTTCTGGCATCCTACCCCAGCAGTAAAACCTGGATTATTTCATCTTAAAGCACAGAAATTTTGGAGGGTTTCACCACAGCTTGAACTTGCTTGTCTCCAGTCTCCTCATCCCTGTGCCGTGGGCTTTCTGTCCAGGTAGAGGCACCATTTGTTCTCCTTATTTCGGTGCATGGAATGGCTTCTCCACCATCCTCCTGTCTCCTGCATCACACCACCTAAATTTTGGTCCCTCCTCATCTGAATTTTGGTCTGTGGGCACGTGGAATGTGTCATCTCCCACTGCACCCTGCAGAGGCGGAGGGCTGGAGTCTGTTCCCTGCCCATCACTGCCCCCTGAGATGCCCTGTTAAATGCTTTCCAGGAGAAATTATGGTGGGTTTGGATCACTAAATTTCTCTGTCATCCAAGCTGGCTCATGCTGTGGGCTCCCCAGAGCCTGCTGAAAGTGCATCCCATCCCACCAGGGCAACTCCAAAACCCCTCTGTCATCACTGCAAGATTTACACGGAGATTTAAAAGTTTGGCAAGATTTAAAAAAGACTTTGCCCAGGTGAAACACCAGCCCTGGCCAGGTCTGAGGCTGAAGCAGTGACCCAGAGCAGGTGGAGCTGATCCAAGGTGATGGCCTGGGACAGGAGCCGAGTGCATTTTTGGCTGGAGGACGGAGGTGATGGATGTGTCCTGCCCTGCTGCCTCCTCTCCTACTTCATCTCCAAGTCTCCTTGGGAGGACAGACTGTACAGGAAGATGCAAATGCCTCCTCTGGGAGTGCCAGCACTCGGCATCCAGCCCTCCATCAGCTGCAGGAAAGAACAGCTGGCACCTCTCCATGTCGGACACTGTGCCTTTCACAGGGCATTCCTGAGCAGGGAAACACTCCAGGAAGGAGGAGGCTCCAGAGGACTTGGTATAAAGAAGTAGCAAAGGTTTAGAGCAGTGAGGCTGTGGACTCCTCATCCCTGGAAGTGTCCAAGGACAGGTTGGATAGGGCTTGGAGCAATCTGGGATAGTGGAAGGTGTCCCTGCTCGTGGCAGGGGGGTGGAACGAGGTGGTCTTTAATGTCCCTTCCAGCCCAAACCAGTCTGTGATTCTGTGATTCCATGATCTCCCAGACCTCTGGAGGATGGGGCCACGCTGCCCTTTGCTGCAGGAAAGCAGTTTTGGCTTAGTAGGTCACAGACTCATGGAATATTCTGAGTCAGAAGGGACCCACAAGGACCATCCAGTCCAACTCCTGGCCCTGCACAGACACCCCAACAATCCCACCCTGTCCCTGAG
>NW_020956839.1:51363-54006 GCF_003031625.1 Empidonax traillii
CCATCCTCACTACCCGGTAACTGAACTCTCCATGATTTTTTTCCGAGCAGAGGGCTCTTAAAGGAAAAACAAACTGCATGTCTTGACATTTAATTAAAGAGATGTGAGTGGTTCATGGAGGATGAGAGCGCACAGCACTGGACCAGGAGAGCTGTGAGCCCTTGATGGAGCCTGGATGTGGTGGCTTGGGAGCAGGGGGGAGGGTGGGAAACCCACTCCAATTAAGATGCTGAGGCATGAAAGCCTTCTTGGCCTCGTTCCTCCTTGCACTAATGACCCTGAGCTCCCCTCCCCCACCCCAGCAGCGAACCTGCTGGCAGGTTCACTCAGGGCATGTCACAGAGCATCCTTGCAGAGAGGGAGGCAGGAGGAGAGGGGTGGTCTGGGGATGATCTTTAAGGTCCCTTCCAACCCAAACGAATCTGTGATTGATTCTGTGATGGGGGACCAGCAGTACTGGCCGATTGGCTCTGCTGTTTGGTGGTCGTGCTGCCTGTGGAGCCCAGGGGTGAGCACAGGGATGACCATCCAGCGTCACCCTGCCTCCTGCTCCATGGGTGGTTTTGCTCCAGCACTCGTGTTTTCAGGGAAAACACTGCAAATCAGGGCTTCTTTCCCTTTTGCCACCTCCCACAGGTAAATTCTCTCATTCCTCACATCTCATCTTGCTTCCCAAGGCCAGGTTGGATGGGGCTTGGGGCAACCTGTTATAGTGGAAGGTGTCCCTGCCCACGGCAGGGGGTTGGAACTGGATGGTCTTTAATGTCCCTCCCAATCCAAACCATTCCATGATTCTGTGATGATCCCCCACTGCTCCAAAGCAAACAGATGTGGTTGACCCCACAACACAGCTAAGCCCAGGGCCCCAAAATCTCCGGGCACGTTGCCCCAGGTCCCCATCCAGGCCTGGGAATGCCTGGCAGCCCACATCGGTGGGATTCCCACGTACCCCCAGCACTGTTTTCCCTGTGTCCTCCCTCGGGGCAGGGAAGGGACTCTCTTGCCGAGTCCTGCCTGTGTTAATGAGCCGGGAAGTGCCCTTTGCTGCAGGAGAAATATCCACCTTAATTGCTGCGGACAGAGCCGTCCCCGGAGCGGGGCGTGTTTAACCGAGGCAGAAATGGAGAGGGAAAAAGATGGATTATCCCGGGCTGATTCCCATCGCTGCGAGGTGCCGGCGATGCCTGGAGGGATGAGAGGTGCAAAGGGAGTGGATTCGGTACCCAAGCTCACCATTAATCCCGAGGATCACTGATGCTTCACACTTCATCCCGCTCGGGAGTGGGGGAGTCTGCACATCTCCACCCTCTCCCTTCAGCACAGCCTTTTCCCACCTTTTCCCAGAAGACCCTCAGGGCTCCTGTGGATCTCAAATCTTGGTAGATCCTTCACGCTTTCCAGTTTCTCAGGAATCGCTGGTGCTCCCCTGGAAGAGGAGAGGGACGACCTGCCCTGGGGTCGCGTCTGACTCGGCCGAGGTCGCGTGAGGTGACGCTGGAGGTGGGATCCTGCTGGATCAGGCCCTCCCCAGGCTCCAGCAGCATTCAGCAGAGACTCTGCCAGGCTTATAATAGTGGACTCCTTCTTCCCCCAGCCGCCCCCAGCCATGGCACGTGCAGATCATCAGCTAAAAAGCCTGGTGTGGGCAGGCAGCCCACGGTTGTTTCTCTAAATAAACCTTCCCCTCCCTGGCTGACTCTCCATCTCCCTGCAGCGGGATGGATTCGTTCCTCGGGTTCGTAGCGGGGTGTCCTCTGGAGCTTCCTCTGCTCCCCTGCGAGGAACCCGCAGCCCCTCGCTCCCCTCGGGACCTCTCTTGCTCCAGCAAAGTCACTTCCAGCCCCCTCCCTCCTTGCCAAGGCAGCGCAGGGCACAGCGTGCCCATGGATTCATCCCACGTGTTCCCGTGGCCTCTGATAAAGCGGGAAATGCCCACAGATCGGGAGTTACCACCACGGTGCTGCTCCCACAGCCCCTTCTGCGGAGTCTGGATGCCCCAGCCCACCCCCCAAACCTTAGGTTTGAGCCACGAGGCAGGGCTGGGGGGACCCCCCTTGCCCCCCAGCGCCATCAGCATTGGGGTGATCTGCCACTGACCCAGCTGGAGAATGGGATCTGCCATGCCTGACCTGGCCTGTTGGCCGAGTCATCATTGCGTGGGGAAGGTTTGTGTCAGCTCTGGAAAAACAAGGAAAAGGAGGCAGGGAGGGAGGGAGGGAAGGAAGGAGGAGGAAAGAGGAGGGGGTAGGAAGCCCGTGGTGCCTGGATGTCTCCTCTCCTCACGTGTTCCTCTGGGATCTGAAGATCTGTAGCACGTGGGATCCTGTGGAGCACCAGTGAGTGCTTTCTGGAGGGGGTTTCCTGCTGCCCCTCGTGCCCTGGCCTTGGCCAGCAGTGAGTGGGGCTGGGTGGGAGCTGGCCTGGATGCTGGAAGGGTCCTTGGAGATCTGCAGAGCCCAGGCTTTGCTCCTGCACCCCGGAGCCAATCTGGGGCTGAGTTTCCTTAAGGAAGCACAATCCCAACACGATTCCCCCTCAGGCCTCCCTGCCATGCAGTTCTTACAGTTCTTTTTGCCAAATCATGCAGTTCCATGAACTCAAAGGACAGATTTGAGCACGAGGAATGACTCGCCTGGGGGAAGG
>NW_020956839.1:55019-58974 GCF_003031625.1 Empidonax traillii
CACGTCTGAACCATCTGCCCGTGCTCCAGTTTTGGTGTTGGTGAGAGCAGGCGTGGGAACAGCACAGGGCTGACCATTCCACTGCCCCCTTCCAAGGTGGCTTCTTCCAGGAAGGGGCTGGCTGAAGGAACGAGATAACCCAGCCCCTGCCAAGAAAACACCTGCAAAAACATTTAGTGGAGCCCCAGTCGTTTGGCTTAACCCAAAACCTGTCCCCAGCGTTTTCCAGAGGAGGGGGACAGAGAAACACCCACAACAGCTCCCCTCAGAGCCCTTTGCTAGGGATTTCTGGCACAGCTGGGGCCGTCAGGAGTTATTTATGGGTTGTTTCTTTTTTAGCCTGCTGTGATCAATAGGTGTGACCCATCACACAATCCAATACCATATCAGCAGGCAGAGCAGGGGACAAGAGATTCTCCTCTCTGAGGTCACAGTGTCACACACCCAGTTGTCCTGCAGGGAGGGGAAAGGAACAGTCTCTCCCTGCAAGCTGCAGGGAAAAGCTGGGACCCTCCTCCCCTCATTCCCATGGGTTTCTACCTCTAGGTATTTCAACAGACTTGCAGTTCCCATCCCTACCACCTGCTAAAAATAATCCTATGGTGGAATGATGAACCCAGCAAGTGTCTAATTGAAGTGGGAGAGGGTAAGATCCCTTTGGAGTCCATCTGGCACTACCTGTGCTGCTGAAGCTCCTGATTACCCTGCATTCCTCACCTCCAGCTCTTCCTTGTTCGGTACCAGGATCAGCAAGTTCCTCCCAGACAGCAGTGACAGTAATTTGGGGATTTATCCACACTTTCCTGCTCTTGGAGGTGCAGACAATCTGTACCTTGTAAAAGGGGTGTGCTGGGGGGCAGGGGGCTGCTCCTGATTCATATCCATGGTGAAAACAGACGTCCCCAGAGTGGGATCATGGAGGAGGAGGAGGAGGAGGAGGAGGAGGAGGAGGAGGAGGTGGCATTGAGCAGCTGTCAGAGGACCTGCTCCCAAGAGAGGGTCAGGTTTCCAAGGCCCTCACCAAGCACCCACAGCTCTCTGGTCCCAGCCCCAGCCCTGGCTCTCACTGGGGTTCACCCCATCATGGCAGGGTGAGGATGTTCCCTCCCTCGGGAGAGCAGATTCCCTGATTAGATGAACCTCACGCAGACAGAGTTGAGAGACTCTCTGGCTCTTGTCCAGCCACAGCATCTGAAGATTTACAGCCCGTGTCCCTCTCAAAGTGCTTTCCTTCAGTAAACACCACGAGTTATCTTGGATGCCAAGTGAGGAAAGCGAAGGCTCCATCTTCTCTCCACTCATTGCTCCAGGAGCAGCAGCAGCTGGAGTGACTGCAAAAGACCTGTCCAGCCACGATCCTTGGACCAAAACTCTTCCATCCCAGTGTTCCATTCCTGCTGTTTTCACTCTTGCTTCAGTGTTTTCTCCCCCCGTGGCTCCCCGTGCTCCCCTTCCTTTGGGATATCCACAGGCTCTTGCTGGAGTGATCACGACCAGTCGTTTCCCAGTGCTCTCTGATGGGCGAAAACATTCTTTGTCTCTGCCTGGGGACGTGATTGAAGCCCCCACGGGAGGACTTTGCCTTCCAAAGGTCACCATCACGCGCCTGATTTTTAATTCAAAATGGGGAAAATTAGCAGTAAAGTTACAACCCCACCATTATCCCCCCCCCATCCCATGGTATCTTCCTAAGCTCCTTGCAAGGACAAGGATTTCTTTTTTTTTTTTCCCTGGAGCAGGGATGCACAGGCTCCTGTTCCCATCCCAGATGGCACACCCAGGAGCAATGGCTCCGGATGGACATGTCACAATAAAATCTCCTTTCTATTTATACAGTGCTTGTGACCTTCAGCTGTTGCTGCCCCGCTCCAGCCGTAGCACAAACATATTTTAAAACATCCTGGAGCTTGTTTCTGAAAGGTGCAGAGGCTCCTTATGTTTTCCTAGGGGTCACCAAGTGCAAGGACTCTGAACCTTTGCAGAAAGTGGCTAATGGCTTCTTTTTTTATTATTATTTTCTTTTTTTTTTCTTTTTTTCTGTCTGTATCATCATTTCTGGGGTTAAACTTAGTATTTAAAAACACAGATGGGCTCAGTTTAAAGACCGGGAGAGGATCCAATTGTAAGTTGTCCAGCTGGTAAAACACCCTCACTGCTAAGAAAACGGGTGAACTCGGGAATTCAGGCAGCTCCATCTTCCCAGTGCCTTTTCCCAGCGACTCTGACAAGCCATGAACCCCCCAAAAAAAGGTCTCCACTGTGCAAACAGGGCCAGCCCCTGACCCCCTCACTTCTCCACCTCCTCTTCCACAAGCCCAGCTGACCTCTCTGCATCCCTGGCCCCGAGCCGAGGTTCTCAGGAGGAACCACCAGAAATGTGGTTCCTGAGCTTCCCTCAAAGTTTTCCTTTGCTCCCTTTGAACTGCAGGATTGACCCTCGGTGGAGCGTGGAGGTTTTGGGCTGGTGCCTCTCTCAGCCTCTCAGTTACCTCCATAAAGCAACTTGCACAAAATTGTAATTAATTCATCACCTTAATGAGCGTTAGGCACCTCCTCTGTTAATCTGGACACAGCACAGTGTCCCTCAGTCGCTGTTTGGTGGCATTTTCCTCTGGAAAAGATGCAGGATGGGGATGGGGCAGGAGAACAAGGCCTTCTGAGTCATTAACTGGAGCTTGGGGAGAAGTCTTGTAGCCCAGACACATTGAAAAAACACTGCAGGGAGAGGAAAATTAATATAAAATTAAGCAAGCTGCGTCTGCGATTTTGGATGTTTTGGGGAAGGGAGAAGGCAGACAGGGGGAGGGGTTGGGGTGTTTATTGGATGTTCAATAAGGAGCCTTTGTAGTCAGGAGAGAAATCCTGGTTTTAAAGTGAATATCTGAAGGTGAAATGAGTTGTGGGGGTTGAGCCCTATGTGAGAAGGAGGGATTGAGCCTCCCTGTCTCAGCAGAACCTCGAGATGGTGTTTCCATAGAAAAAAAAAAACAGGTTTTTTTCACTGCAAACCTGCTTGGCTCCCCTTGCCTGGCTCTGTGCTGGGGGGAGATGGACCAGCAGAATGAGGGACACAGGTGTGAGCAGAGAGCATTAAACCATCCCCTGTGACGGGGCAGAGGGGCAGGGCTGGGCCCCTCCAGGCCCAGGGCTCTTATTTGGGGACCCCTCCTTGGCTTTCAGCAGGGTGACATCACCCAGGGGAGGGGCCCAGATCACGCCAAAGTCCTGCTGACTTTCAGAAGGGCTCAGTTATTGATTTCTGGGGACTGTGCTTCTCCCCAGAGGACTGGAAGAAGCCCAAGGCGGTTGCCAAGGACTCCTGTAAACTGTGGCTCTGAGAGCAGCCTTGGTTAACAGGGACCTTTCCTAATGCAGTTGGAGGCTGAGGTCATTCCCCCAGGCTGCTCTGGGAGAGCAGGCAGCAAGGGGCTGGAGGATCTGCTAAAGGTAAAAAGGAAGGTGATGATGTTTTCTCCCCAAAGCCTTTCCCTGGCGAAGAGCCAGAGATTTCCACTCGCCCAAGCGGCTGATCTGGTGAGCCTGGGGTGAATGCCACACAACACAGAGCTGGAAGTGTTCATTTACCACCCAAAGGAGCGGTGGAGAGCTACTAAAATTACCCCAGAAATCTGTCCTCTGTCAGTAGGAAAGCTGGCTGTGGCCACCTGACACCAGCGTGGATACGGGCACGAACCAGGAGCTGGGGAGGGGGGTGGAGGTCAGGACAAATCTCTCCATTCACTTCTGCAGGGATGAGAGAGGCAGGGAAGCTTTCAGTGGGAGCCTTGGGAATTTCTCCATGAAAGGGCTGTGATGGATCTGGTGTGGTGCTGACAGAGGAGATGGTCTGGAGCGTGTGCCTGCCCTGGCCAGCGCTCCGGGCTTGCATCCTTGGATTCTCACCTGGAGGAAACCCTGAGACTCCTTCCCAGCAAAGCCAGCAGGGTGTGTCCAG
>NW_020956839.1:58993-60056 GCF_003031625.1 Empidonax traillii
GCATGGGAGGGACAAGGGAACAGTTATGCAAATTGAGAGACCTTAAAAGAACTGCCCCCCCCCATCTCGGTGTGTTCTCAGGCCCTGGCACGAGGCAAACCTGACCGCACCCAGCGCGCGCTGAAAATAAAAGTTCTTTGTTTCACTTTATTTGGCCGTCTACGAAATTTTAATTTGAGATATTTCTCACAGAGAGCATTAAACCATCCCCTGTGACGGGGCAGAGGGGCAGGGCTGGGCCCCTCCAGGCCCAGGGCTCTTATTTGGGGACCCCTCCTTGGCTTTCAGCAGGGTGACATCACCCAGGGGAGGGGCCCAGATCACGCCAAAGTCCTGCTGACTTTCAGAAGGGCTCAGTTATTGATTTCTGGGGACTGTGCTTCTCCCCAGAGGACTGGAAGAAGCCCAAGGCGGTTGCCAAGGACGCCTGTAAACTGTGGCTCTGAGAGCAGCCTTGTTTAACAGGGACCTTTCCTAATGCAGTTGGAGGCTGAGGTCATTCCCCCAGGCTGCTCTGGGAGAGCAGGCAGCGAGGGGCTGGAGGATCTGCTAAAGGTAAAAAGGGAGGTGGTGATGTTTTCTCCCCAAAGCCTTTCCCTGGCGAAGAGCCAGAGATTTCCACTCGCCCAAGCAGCTGATCTGGTGAGCCTGGGGTGAATGCCACACGACACAGAGCTGGAAGTGTTCATTTACCACCCAGAGGAGCAGTGGAGAGCTACTAAAATTACCCCAGAAATCTGTCCTCTGTCAGTAGGAAAGCTGGCTGTGGCCACCTGACACCAGTGTGGATACGGGTACGAACCAGGAGCTGGGGAGGGGGGTGGAGGTCAGGACAAATCTCTCCATTCACTTCTGCAGCGATGAGAGAGGCAGTGAAGCTTTCAGTGGGAGCCTTGGGAATTTCTCCATGAAAGGGCTGTGATGGATCTGGTGTGGTGCTGACAGAGGAGATGGTCTGGAGCGTGTGCCTGCCCTGGCCAGCGCTCCGGGCTTGCATCCTTGGATTCTCACCTGGAGGAAACCCTGAGACTCCTTCCCAGCAAAGCCAGCAGGGTGTGTCCAG
>NW_020956839.1:60273-78403 GCF_003031625.1 Empidonax traillii
GTGGGAGCCTTGGGAATTTCTCCATGAAAGGGCTGTGATGGATCTGGTGTGGTGCTGACAGAGGAGATGGTCTGGAGCGTGTGCCTGCCCTGGCCAGCGCTCCGGGCTTGCATCCTTGGATTCTCACCTGGAGGAAACCCTGAGACTCCTTCCCAGCAAAGCCAGCAGGGTGTGTCCAGCACAGGGAGCTGAGATGGCCAAAACTCCTCCCTTTCCCACCTCAAATAGCTGGATGTGAGCACCTGTCATAGAATCACAGAAACTTTAAGTTTTGGAAAAGACCTCTGAGATCGAGTTGAGCCTTTGGCCGAATGCCACCACTCCCACTAAAACATACCCCCAGGTGCCACATCCATTCATTTCTTGGACACTTCCAGGGATGGTGACTCCACCACTCCCCGGGGAGCCTGTTCCAGTGATTAACCACTCTTCCAGTGAGGAAATCTTTCCTAATGCCCAGCAAAGACCTCAGCTCAGATGGGTGGATATCTCAGTAGCGAGGGAAAACAGGCACCACCACCAGAGCTGATGCTGATGGGGACTCTGTGCCGTGCCTGCCTGCTCTGTGCAGGTGACTCAAACACCCTGGGGCACCCACAGAGCTCTTGGGCAACCGAACTGGGCTCAGATAACGCAGCCAGGGCAGGCTGGAGAGTGGACACCAAGGCATGTTCAGCAGGATGACACCAGCCACGGGTGACAAAGAGCCAGGGCGCTCAGTCATCTGAGACGGCCTGAGCACAGCTGAATCCCAGGCCAGCAAAGCCCTCACTGCATCAGCTGTTATTTCCTTTCATGCTGGATCAAGGCCTACAGGCTATTTTTGCTGCTGTTTTCGCTGCAGAAACCGGGTGTCTCGGTGACACCTCCCTGTGGAGTGACAGAGCACAGGGAGTCTGCACCCCCCCTGTGCCCCCTGGAATGTCAGACACTGCAGTCTGAAAATCAGGGGATCACAGAACAGAATCATGCAGTGGTTGGGGTTGGAAGGGATCTTGAAGATCACACAGTTCCCCAGCCCCCCTGCCATGAGCAGGGACACCTTCCACTAGCCCAGGTTGCTCCAACCTGGCCTTGGACACTTCCAGGGATCCAGGGGCAGCCACAGCTTCTCTGGGCAACCTGTGCCAGGGCCTCCCCACCCTCACAGGGGAAGAATTTCTTCCTAATAGAGCAGCCCTTGATGCCCAGATCTTTGCCACAAATGAACAGCTCCCAACCTCCCCCTGACCCCGAGGATGGCCCCGCAGCCCCTTCAGCCTTGCAAAACACTCCCAAACACTCCCTTCCACCGCTAAACACAAACCCAAAGAGGTGTAAAAGCTGCCAAAACCGAGCTGTGCCTGAGGCTCGGCTTGATGGATGGCAGAGCTCAGCTGGGAGCTGTTTGATTTGGGTGAAAGACACTGTGTGGGAAGCAGCCCCTGCCTGAGCTCCAAGGTGTGTGTAGGAGCCAGCTTGGTTTCATCTCAGCTGACTCCGAGCAGCAACGCGAAGAAAAAACAAAATGCCGGGAGCTGTGGAGGGGGATGGAGGTCAGGACAAGTCTCCATTCATTTCTGCAGGGATGAGAGAGGCAGGGAAGCTTTCAGTGGGAGCCTTGGGAATTTCTCCATGAAAGGGCTGTGACGGATCTGGTGTGGTGCTGACAGAGGAGATGGTCTGGAGCGTGTGCCTGCCCTGGCCAGCGCTCTGGGCTTGCATCCTTGGATTCTCACCTGGAAAAAGCCCTGAGACTTCTTCCCAGCAAAGCCAGCAGTGTCCCTTCATCACTGAAACATGGAATGGTTTTTGGGTTGGAAGGGGCCTTTAATGGTTATTTAGTCCAAGCTCTTGCCATGGGCAGGGACACCTTCCACCAGCCCAGGTTGCTCCAAGCCCTGTCCAACCTGGCCTTGGACACTTCCCAGAGGGATGGGGCAGCCACAGCTTCTCTGGGCAACCTGGGCCAGGGCCTCACCACCCTCTCAGCCAAGAATTTCTTCCCAATATCCCATCTAACCCTGCCCTCTGGCAGTGGGAAGCCATCCCCCCTTGTCCTGTCCCTCCATGCTCTTGCCCGAAGTCCCCCTCCAGCATCAGTTGTCGAAGTCCTTTAGACTTGGAAAGGATAAAGATACAGATACAGGTTTGATACAGAACCCCATACTTTGCATGAAAACCCAAAGATCTCAATTTCTGCTCCTTCTCCTCAAAGTCCAACCAAAAGCTGGAACCATCAACATCCCCAAGAGTTGCTCGTGGCCTCCTGCATCCCCCCCCACCCCTTAACTTGGAGAGACCTCCTTGGTCTCGAGCGTGTTCAGCCTGCCATGAAGCTCTAGCTGGTGATGAGGCAGCCCTTGGCACCGATATTTCTGAGCACCCCCAAACCATCTGCTCCAGCTTCATCCCTCTTCTGGGTCCCTGTGAGGAGGAGGAGACTCCAGCTGAGAGAAAGGGACAGGCCGCCCACTTGTGCTGAGTAACCATTGCCAAATTGGATGCCAGCACATACACACACACACACACACACACACACAGAAATATTTCCACCGAGGTTGCTACGAACAATGGGCTCTTGATTATTTGCTGTCTCAAACACATATGCCTTTGGCAGGTCTCCACGGGGGGAACAGGCAGTCCAAGCGCTGACCCTCCTGCTCTCGGGCCATTCCCACATCCAGCAGTGCCAGCTGAGGGGGTGTTTCACCAGCCAGGAACAGGACGTGATCCCCTGGCCCTGGGAGTTTGCAACACGAGGGCTGGCACGTGGGCGAGGGCACAGCCGAGTCCTGAGCGGTGATGGGGACAAAACTCTGCCTTGGCCATCTCCTTGGACAACCCCAACCCCACCTTTGTTACCATCTTCCTGCCCTTCCTTCAGGCCTTCCCGTGGTGTCTGGGAAGACGTCGGGGAATGTCCAGCCAAGATTTGTCCGTCCTTTTTCCAAGGATGTGGCAGAGCAGGGTCACCCTGGCTGGATCTGTGCCTGGGGTCACATCCAGGTGGTGTCCTACCTGAAAGGCGAACACCAGCCACGGAGGAAGCACTGGAAGATGTTTGAACCCGGGGGATGTGATGAGCCGAGCAAAGCGCTGCTTGTACAAGATGAGAACCTTGTGAGATGTTTGCTAGCAGAGAAATCAGAGTGACTGTCCAGTGCTGGCCACTCCCTAAAGCAAAGGCAAAAAGGGACTGAGGTTCTTGGAGGTGAAGTGTTTGATCTGAACATTAATCGTGCTCCACAGAGGTCTTTGCTCAGCCCCAGGCTGGTTCCTCCCTTCCTTCTGGAGAGAGCCTTCCAGAGCCCCCCTCAGCCCGTGGCTATCCCAGCTTTTGCACTGTCTACAAATAGTTGGTGCGTGCTGAAAAGAGCAGATCTGAAACCACAGTTGGCAAATTGCACCAACAAGCATATTCTCAGCGAGGCATTGTTCCAGTTTGTATATGTCTGAAAAGAACTGTTCAGGCATATGTTAAAGTTGGCACCTTCTCCCTGGGACTCGCTGCAATCTGACGGCTGGAGCATGATAACCACAGCAAGGCACACAAAACACTCAGCAAATGAGGGAAAACAAAGTCCACTCGGGATGCTGGAGGGGTTGGGATGAGGACAAGGGGCAGAGGCACAGCACTGTCCTCTGGAGAGGGAGCTCATCCCAGCCAGAAGGCATCTGCAAAGCACTGCTTGGAAAGTTGACAGGAGTAGGGGAAGGGAGGAGAGCAGAAAACCTGCTACCCCCAGTGCTACTCCCAGGATAATCCTTATAAAGAAAGGCTCAGCCACCGAAAAAGAGAGTGAACCCAAAGCACATGAGGTGTCCTGCAGGCTCTGGGCTTCAACTCACACCGAAGGAAGCGGTGACTTGCTGTGGGGGTGGACTCAGTGGGGACACACAGCACATTCAGGGTTCTCAGCCTGGTAAAAAAAGAAACCAAACTCTCCCTTGGAAAGGCTGGAGAATTTTAAGGGGAAATATCGCCCTGGGTTTGCTTTTCCTTGAGTGTCCATGCACAGCTGCAGCTGGGGATGGGATGCTGGGCTGACCTGGTGGAGCTGCAGCATCGTCGGGGCATCGCTCTTGTTGGCAGTGCTGGGTTGACTTCTGGACTCAACGATCTTAGAGGTCTTTTCCAACCTGAATGATTCTGTGGTTCTGGTTCTCAGCTGCAAAACTGGCCCTGCCCCAGCCTGGGCATGACCCATCATTGGATGGGGGGACACGTGCAGATTCCCTCTTCGTCCCCTCAGGGTGTCCAGGAGCAGCCCAGTGGCCCTTGGAGAGGCCAGCTGGAGCTCATCCTCCCTCAGGTGTGGCTTTCTCCACGTTGGTGCTCGGTCCTGAAGGTTTGTGACCAGGTGAAGATCAGAGGGGGGTTCGTCTGAGTCTGGCAGTGGCAAATTCCTGTAAGACACCCCCTACCCCGGCATGACCCCTGGAAGAGGCTGCACCACCAGGCTCAGAGGAGACCAGGCTGCCTGTGAACACTTTTGGCCTCTGAACTGCTTTGCATGGACAGGGATAACCCTGCTGGGTCCTGGGCACATCTTCATCTCCGTGGGGCAGTCCCAGGACACATGTCTGACTTCATCTTCTCTCTCTTGGCTCTGCTCTCTCTCTTGGCCCTGCCAGGCTTCACAGCAAAGTTGTCCATGCAGGACCAGGACCAGTTGTCCATGCAGGACCTGAACTGCTCCATTGCTTGGCAGCGCTGGTGGGAAGCAGCAGAATCCCATCCACAGGAGAAGCGGCTTCGTCCCAGGCTCTAATCCCGGTCCTCAAAGGTGACTGACTAAGTAAATCACAGAGCCTCAGCTGCCCTTTCCATCCCAGGAGGATCACACACAGCCTCTGGATCTCTGTCAGCCACAACCTGTGCCCGGAGACACTCAGTGCCTGCAGTTCTGTGGGAGCAGCCGAGTGCCTGTCCGGCACCATTAGCAGGGATAATTAATTACCTGCCCTGCCGTTTCACTGGAAAGCAGCAGAATGAGGTGGCAGCAATTCCTGCCTCTTTCCTCTCTCCTGGGACTTCTGGCAGGTGAGCAGGAGTGGTGTAAGCTCCATATATCCGTGGAAAGGCCGAGGGAAGCAGAGCCTTGTTGTGTGTGTGTGATGCAGGATCTAAACTTGCTGCAGCAGCCCCAGCGCTGGGGTGTGCTGTGTCACACTCAAACTGTGCCCTGCTTCAGTTTGAGTCCTTGGCCACTTGAATGTCCCTTTTTTAGCTGACCTGTGTGAGAGTTGGGGGGGTTGCCCCCTCTGCGAGCTCAGAGGGTGGGAGCTCCCCACGAGACTGACTTTACTTCCCCATCCCTAACCCACCCCCACTGGAGACTCCCAGGGGTTCAGGCTATGCCCCCCCAAAGGGCTCTGCCCTTGGAGATGGGGGGGGAAACAGGGACCAAAATGAGATTTTCGTGATGAATACAAGCTTGGTTGTCACCCCCCAGCCTTGTCTGTCACCGAGGGGCTGCCTGTGCCCCTCAAACCCCAACCGTGCCCCCTAGACACCCCCTGACCCCTTTCAAGGGCCATGTGGGGGCTCAGCCATATAGGGGAGCTCTTTTTTGGGGGGCACGAGGGCGATGAGACACGATGAGGCTGCGGGGCACCGAGCCAAGACCCCAAATATCCCCTGTCCCGGAACCCTGTGGGGGACGGGGACGAAGGTGGAGGGGTCCATGGAGCATCCCAGCCTCCCCAGTCAGGTCCATGGGGACAGAGCCCTGTCCTGGGGGGGGGTTGGCGAGGGAAGAGTTAAAGGCAAGGCGAGCAGATCCTCCTCCATCCTCCCGGTCCTCGCTGTTAGGCTGCCGCTGTGACAGGGGGTGGGGTCGGGGCTGGCCGCCGTTTGCCGCAAGAAGGGGGGGGAAACGTGGCTGCGAATGTGTGTGCGTGTGTGTGTGTGTGTGTGTGTGTGTGTTGGTGACACAGGACAAAATGAGATGAGACCCCTCGGACGGGAGCGGCCGCCCGGCTGCGATCCCTGATCCCTGCCCGCTCCCTGCCCGCTCCCGCACAGCGCTGCGATCGCCGCCGGGCACCGGCGCAGCCCCGGCATCCCCGCCAAGAGTAAGGCTCGCGGTGGGGAGGAACTGGGAGGAACTGGGAAGCGGCGCTGGGAGTGGGGGGAGTGGGATGGGGCGCGGGGTGACGGGGAGGGGGGTCTCTCGGGGGTGGGAGAGGTGTGGGGTGCACGCAGAGCGAGGTGGGGGGGGACCTGATGCTGGAGCTTCTTCGCTCGCCTGAACCACCCACCCAGATGTAATTTGGGGGGAGGGGGGGGAGGGGAGGATTTTGGGGAGGGGGTGGGGGTGGAGGATGGGCTGCCAGCGCCGATTTCGGGTGTGATGGAGGGGAGGGAGCCTTGTTTGTGCCTAAAGTCGCAGCTGCCTGGATTTGGCCCCGCGGGGCCGTTGGGATGTGACAGCACCCAAAAATAGAGTGCGAGGCGGGGAGGAGCGGGGGGCAGACCTGTGTGCCGGTGCCAGGGCCAGGTTATTCCCCCCTCCTCAGCCCTTCCTCGTCTTCTTTTTTATTTATTTCTTTATTTCTTCGGCAGTGATGTCAGGGAGGGGAGCGGTGGCTGGGGCTGGGGGTTGGATTCACGGGAAGGAGGTTGCTGGCGGCCGAGTGATTAACGTGCAGTTGCTGGGAATTATGTCATCTGCCTCGGTGCTGGGTGGCCCTCGCCCAGGAGCGGCGGTGGGGAGGGAGGGAGGACGTGGGGGGACGTCATGACACGGGGCTCCCCGCCTGGGGCTTCACCCAAGGAGGCACCGATCCCTCCCTGGCTCTGCGAGGACTTGGGCAGCCAGTGTTCCCACCCCAGCGTGGGGTTCCCCACTTGGGACAGCACCCCAGGAGGCACCTATATCTCCCTGGCTTTGCAAGGACGTGGACACTGAGTGTGTTCCCCCCGCCCATCGCAACCCCCAAGCCACGGGCACACGCCGGCAGGGTTGTGGGTGCACACCCACCCCGCTGCCCGGGGGGCACAGACCCGCGCTCTCCCTCCCCACGCGGGAGAGGAGCAGGTTGTTGCTCCTGCCGGTGGCTCATCCTGCTCGTTGGCCCGACAGCCGGGCCTGGAGCAGGCGGTGGGGATGGGAGGTGGGCCGTGGGGAAGGAAGGAAGAGGGTGGGCACCCCCTCTGCCAGCTCCCCGGGAGAGAGAGGGGCTGGAGCTGCTGCAGTGCAGCACAGAGCCCCATCCGGGGCTGTGGGTGTGCCCGAGGGGCGCAGGGACCCCCCTCTGCCACCCCCTCCACTCCTCGGAGCCCAGGTGAGAGCCTGGGGACCTGTGGATGCCATGGGCCCCCCCTTCTCCAGGCTGGATGATCCCTCTGCTCCAGAGGCGGGTGTTGGGCTGCTGGATGCTCCACACCCTCCTGGGCATCCCCCTGAGCATTCCCTGAGCATTCCTTGAGCACCCTCTGAGCGTTCCCTGAGCACCCCTTAAAATTCCCCCCCTTATCACTCCCTGAGCATCCCAGTCCTCTTCCCCACGTGGGGAGCTGGGGAAGGAGGGCAAGGCCTGCCAGCGAGCCAGGCACGGACCCTGCTGCACATCAACAACCTCTTCCCTCTGCTCCACACCCCGTGCAGCTCCACGCAGCCCCGTGCAGCTCCATGAATCCCTGTGCAGCTCCACGCAGCCCCGTGCAGCTCCATGAATCCCTGTGCAGCTCCCACGGATCCCCGTGCAGCTCCATGGATCCCTGTGCAGCTCCCACGGATCCCCGTGTAGCTCCACGCAGCTCCGTGCAGCTCCATGGATCCCTGTGCAGCTCCACGAATCCCTGTGCAGCTCCACGCAGCCCCGTGCAGCTCCATGGATCCCCGCGCACCACGGCAGAGGGTCGGGCAGGCAGAGGAGCAGGCAGATGCAGGCAGGAGGGCTGCAGGAAGCTGTGGAGTGGAGGTAGGAGGGGAGGGCACGGCTGCAGCGGGTCATTTTCTGGCATTTTCTGCCCCACAACAAGAGGGGGGAGGAGGGGGGGGATGCCAACAGCTCCTTTGATTCGAGCTGGGAGTCAGCGGGTGCGATCCAAGCCCGGGGATGCCACTCGCCCCACGGGGTAACCTTTGGCAACTCCCTCAGCTCTCCGTGCTCTGCTTTCAACACTCTCCAGCACATCCTTCATCCTCCAGCCCGCTCCGGCGGCGGGTTATGCCCCGCGGCAGAGCCCTCCGGGGAGGTGCTGTTACGTCAGGGGAGCTCGGCACCTCCGAGCACCCCCAGTTTGGGGCGGGCAGGGTTGGGAGGCTCCTACATCCCGCACGGTCCCCTCTCCCGTGCCCTCTCCGTGCGCCGGGCGGTTTGTTTATGTGTGGCCCTGGTTGGAGCAGCGGCGATCTGCCGTGGCTATATATAGCAGCGATGCTGTCATCCGAGTTCAGCCTGGCTGGGGAATTTATTTTCTGCAAAGGCTGGGAGGCGAACGGGCTGGAAACAGGCGTGGAAATGCCGGAGCGGCGTGATCCCCTCACGCGAGGGAACGGGGCACGGGTCTCCCGAGTGGTGGCCTTGTGGTGACAACGGGGAAGAGGAGGGATGTGTGGAGGGGCTGAAATGGGCTCCCTGGGGCGGCGGTGGATATTTAAAAAGCGGTGCCAGCAGCTGCATGTCTCCACGCAGCAAAGAGATTCCCTCCTGCTCAGACTCTTCTCCGCCGGGTCGCCGGGCTGATGCCCCAAGGGACCAGCCCCCAGATCCAAAAGGGAGGAGGGAGAAAAGCATCGGGAAGTGTGGTTGTAGGTATCTGGGAGACAGTAGCAGCGGCTTGGGCTGGGAGAGCCCCGTGGGGGCTGCAGCATCGGCCCTGGGCACCCGCTGCTGCCCCCAACACCGGGGCATCACCACTGTCGTGGTGCACGATGAGGGCACCTCTGGTTGCCCATCTAGAGGGAAAACAGGAAGCAGGAAGAAAGATGGTCCCCTGACTTGCAAAAAAAAACCCAGGCAGATGGGGAGGGTGTTTTCCAAACGCGCTGCGAAAACCACGTTGCATCAGCAGGCAGAGGCGCTCGCTGAGCGGTAACTCCGTGTTGGAGCAGGAATGTGGATAAACCGGGCTGCAGAAAAGTTTCTGAAGGGGAGTTACGTCCCGACTGGGAAGGTTAAGAGTTAAGGGGGGGAGGGGGTGTTGCTGGAACTGTTGTAGGGCTTAAAATCTGCTTTGTGGTGAGGGGGGAACTGAGCCCAGCCGTGCCCGGGGGGTGTCAGAGAAACCCGGCAAGCAAAGGGTGAAACGCGGAGATTTCTTGTTTCCCTTCACAGAGGATCTTTCCCATTAGTCATTCCTGTCACAGGAGCTGGCAAACACAGTTATTATTTGAGGGATCTGAAAGTGAAATGGAGGCATGAGGCCAGGAGCCCAGACGTTCCTGCCCCTCAGGGTGGGGGAGCAGGCAGGGACCCCCCAGCCCCTCCAGCTCATCCAAGGGAAAAGCCTTTGGACTCCACGCTGGGTCGGTGGATTCACTGTCTGGCTCCTGCTTTCCACAGCCTGGGAGTTGTTTTCATGGAACCTGGCCTAGTGAGTGCCCATGGAAGGGGGTTGGAAGTGGGTGGTTGTTGAGGTGCTGTCCATCCCAACCCATTCCAGAGTGATCCATGCAGGACACGGGGGGCACCAGGAGCCACAGGGGTAGGCTGTGATGCTCTGCCCTGGAGGTGGTGGTGGATCAAGGACTTGGAGATCCTGCAGTAAGCTGGGTGGTTCCCCAACATGCATCCCAAAACTCAGCTCTCCCATCACCCCAAGGACCACGCTGACCCCCCCCAGGCAGGACAGGAAGGTCCATGCAGCCCCTTAAACAGCAAGGAAAGCCAACACAAGTGTTAAGGCAGCTCTCGGGAAGGAGGGATGGCTTCTGCCTTACAGTCCAGGTTTGGCTGGAGCCAAGAGCTCTCCTGGCAGAGGGAGCTGAAAGTCCCCTTGAGCCTCTGGAGGAGCTGCAGGAGCTCCTGCTCCATCTCAGTGGAGCTGCTGAAAGGCTGGGGATCAGCCTCACAGGGATCTTAGCTGAGTTTCTCTCTTCCAAAAATTTTTTTTTCCCCATGAATATGGGAATTCTGTTGGCTTTATCCAGTTCCTGAGTCAGAAGGATGAGTTTTGTCTGAGTCTTGCTGGAATTTGACCCACTATGAAGCTCGGTGGCCATGTCTGCCTTCCACCCCATGGCTGGTACCTTCCTTCTCACATGGAGTTTGGGAGTGGTCACTGGGGCTGGAAACATTCTGAGAAACGTCCTGGAAACAGCCCTGAGTCCCCTTTTCTCCAGGCTGAGCCCCCCCCGAGCTCCCTCAGCCCCTCCTGCTGCTCCAGCCCCTTCCCAGCTCCGTTCCCTTCCCTGCACACGCTCCAGCCCCTCAATGTCTCTCCTGGCTGAGGGTCCCAGAGCTGCCCCCAGGGCTGGAGGTGCCTCAGCAGGGCCAGCACCGGGGATGGGAACTGTCCTAGTCCTGCTGGTCACGTTATTTTTGATCCAAGCCAGGTGTCCTTGGCCTTCTTGGCCACCTGGGCCCACTCAGAGTGAACCATCAGGGCCGGCATCCCCCGATCCTTTCCTGCCGGGCAACGGAGCCCCGTTCCCTTTGCAGGAAGCCCAGGAAAAAAAGGCAATCAGATCATTAACACATGCTGCTCTTCACACAACCAACCTCACAAATATTTATCAGCTGGAGAAACACACGGGCTCGGAAGTTGCCAAGTAACATAACAAGAGGCGCTTTTAAATAAATATATGTGCGTCTGCGGGTGACGAATTAGCCAAATCCCTTGGGATGTGGCCCAAAGATATGTTTTCCTCTGGAAGCCCGGCACCAGTAATAAAAATAATGATCCAAGCCAGGGACAAAACCTGGGATAAGCAGTGACTGGCGGTGTGTCCAGCACTGGTTCCCTGCTGGGAAGGGCTGTGGAGCGATGCCCGGCGGATCCGTGCCTGCCAGGGACAGCCTGGGAGAAGGATGGGATGAAGGGGAGTTGTTTTGCAGGGGAGGTGAGAACGAGCCCAGGGCGCTTGGTTGGGTCTCATCCTGCATCCATGTGCCTCTCCTATATACCCACGGGACCAGTCTTCCCTATAGGGTCAGGATTTCAGGATATCTTGTTGTAAACCCTGTATGGCTCAGCAGACTTCCATGTTTCCTTCCCTCTGGTCCCAAGGCCGTGCAGTAGGACTTAATGGACCTCTTGGTCTCCAAACCAGGTGTCTGTGTCCCATAAATCCAGCAGGAATATTGCTTGCCCCAGCCTGCCCGGGCATGTTCTGCACTCTCCACGTGGCCAGGGTTTTCCTGACACTAAATCCAGCTAAATCCTTGCTTGTGAGGTCAGTTTGGAAGTTTTGGGGGTTATGAGGGGAGTAAGTGCTGCCAGAGGAGACCAGGTGGGTTTGTAGATGAACGGAGATCTCACCCTGTTCCTTCTTCCATGGGGAAACTCTGGCTTGTGGGGTTGGGATTTCACAGAATCACAGAATGGTTTGGGTTGAGAAGGGACCTTAAAGACCATCCAGTTCCAATCCCCTGCCATGGGCAGGGACAACTTCCACCAGCCCAGGTTGCTCCAAGCCCTGTCCAGCCTGGCCTTGGAGACTCCCAGGGATCCAGGGGCAACCACAGCTTCTCTGCCCAACCTGTGCCAGGGCCTCCCCATCCCCACAGTCAACAATTCCTTCCCAATATCCCATCTATCCCTGTCCTCTGGCAATGTGAACCCTTCCTCTTTGTCCAAAAGTCCCTCTCCAGCTCTCCTGGAGCCTCTTTAGGCACTGGAAGATGCTGGAAGGTCTCCCTGGAGCCTTCTCTTCTCCAGGTTGAACACCCCCAGCTCTCCCAGCCTGTCACCTCCCTTGGTGGGGATGTTCCCACGCAAATCCACCATCCCCTCCCCACTTTCACCAGAGAGGGTTTTCATTTTGGGGCCATTTTGGATTTCTTACCTGCCCCAAAACATGAGGGGAGACAACCTGGACATGAAACTGGTAGGCAAAGCCAACTGGGTGAGCAGCCCCCTCTGGTCTGGGGGGGGGACAGACACTGCCCAGACCCACCAGGCCCAGGGCAAAGGGGGCAAGAGGAGACAGAGTGGCCGAAGTGACGGTGGTGGATGCTGCCCAGACAGGCTGTAGATGCCCCATCCTTGGAAACACTGATGGATGGGAGCTCCCCCCGAGCTCCCAGCCATGGCAGTGCCCCGCAGGCACGAGCTGGAGATGATGCACAGGGGGAGGTCGGAGCTTTTATTAGCCCAGCTGCTGGAGCTGGGAAAAAAAAAAAAAAAACAGCCCAGCTTTCGGGCACAGGAGCTCATCTCCTTGTCCCTGCTTTCTAATTATATCAGCTGATCTAGTACAGGCTCTTTCCACTCCCCATGGACCGCTGCCTTCATTACATCCCCAGCTCTGCCCTTGGCAAGCACTTGGAGTAACAGCCCAGCCATCCCAGCCGAGGTGTTGGGGTGGGAGGGCTCAGACATTTCCCTGCAGAGGGGGCTCCTGCCTCCAGCAGTGCTGGGAATTACAGGGGGACAAAGGAGAGGGGACAGGGACACGTTGGTGTTGGTTTTGGACCGTTCATCTCACCTCCCAGACCGTGAGGTGGAAAGCCAGGGAAGGCTGTCCCTGTCATGGGGATCAGCTGAAGTGGTTCCTCAGGGTGGCTTAGAGAGGCCAGGGCAGAGAGGAGAGGATGGAAAGATCCCAAAAAATCATAAGGGATGGTGGGATGAGACAGGCAGAGCTGCACTCCCACGGTCCCCTGTACCCCACAGCTCTCCTCCCCCAGGCACTGTGGGAGCTGCCCAGGGCAGGGGTCTCTGGGAAAGACCAGGACCTGTTCTTGGCTCAGATTTCTCCCTCCTCAAATAAATCCATTTTTTAAAAGGCCTCTGCCAGGAGATCCCGCATCTCCATGTGCTCTCAGCTCAGAGAGGGCATAAATACCTGTCTCAGGAGCAGGCTGAGCACAGCCCATAAAGCTCAGCTCAGTGCCAGGCTCAGGGACACCCTGATGTTCCCCACGGCTCTGGTTCCTCCAGTAATGTCCCCAATAAATCCCCGCTGCCCGGCTGGGCCCTGGCCAGTCACTGCACAGCAGGAATTTGCTCCCCTCCTTCCCCCTTCCCATGGAATGCTGCGCTCTTCCTCCTGCCTTGCCACACTCTCCCTCCCTCCCGGTGGTTTTCCAAGCCCCAGGGGCTGATCCCTTTTGGGATCGGGGTGTCCCCACCACCCAGGAGTGGTTTCAGTGCTGCTGAGCTCTGAGTGGGAAGTTTTTAGCGTGTTTTGTGCCCTGCTGCTGGTGCTTCGTGTGGCCCTTGGCCCTGCAAAGCCAGGTTTTCCTCAGCCCATCACCCAAGGGATTTTATGGAACGGGAACTAACCTGGGGACCATGAGGGGGTGTTTTAAACCCTGACCGCGTGTCTAAAGCTGTGCAATGTGCCACCTGCACGCGTTTGGGGCGGGCAATCCCCCCTGCAGGCAACAGCCAGTCTGTTTTCCAGCAGAAAAACCTGGACAGGCTCATCTCCCGCGGCTCTGGAGGGCTTTGTGACACCGCCAGGACCGGCCAAGCCAACCCAAGGCCTTGTTGACATTCCTCAGTGCCAGCCAAGGGGCTTTGCCCTCCCCTCCGCGCTCTCAGGGGCCAGAATTAGCTTTCAATAATAATATTTAATTTAAAAATAATTAAAAAAAAAAAAAAAATAAAAATCCCTGGGCAAACAACCCGGCCCCGGCGCCCGCCGGGACGGCAAACACTCCCCGAGGGGCACCAGGTGTGGTGCATTCCTGATAGCTGGGGAAGAAAAGAGGGATTATTTTCCCTCTGGATGAAACGTGCAGGGGGTGAGCAGGACTGGGTAGTGCCCAGCGCTGCGGGAGGTGGGTCCTGTGGCTTTGGGAAGAGGTTCCCTCAGCCAAGCCCGGGGCTTCGGGGGTGATTAATGGTGCCATTGCTTTGTTTCCTCCCGGCGGAGGTTCGGGATTTCAGGCGATAAAAGGGATCTGTTTAGTTTGAAAACGAGTCCTGCAAGTCACCTGAGCAGCCTCCCCGTGCCACGAATGCCCGTGTGGCCAGCTCTGCTGCCCCAGCACCTGGTTGTGTGGATGCATCCAGCGCTCACAGGTTATTCCTCAAAGCTGGAAAGCTTCATTTTTCCTCCTTTAATGAACTTTCCCATCGATCTGTTGGTGTCTTTCCCCCCTCCTCCTTAGCAGGGAAGTTGAGGACAGATAGAACAACGGCCTTACAGCCCCAAACCTGCTTTGACCAGGACAGGAAACAGGGGAAACCCCTTTCCTTCAGCTCTCCAGCCTTAGCTCTGGAGCGAAAAGCAATTTTGCACCTCTCCAGGGTTTTAAAGACAGGCAGAGATTTGGGCTGCAGGATAATGTTTCTCCGGGCCAGCTGCTGCGATAAAACCAGGGCATCTGTCAGCTCCGGAGCAAAACTCCCCTCCTGGAAGCCCAGTACAGCATTACAGCAGGTGTCCCTGTCCTCTGAGGTGACACCAGCACACCACCCCCCCTCAGGGCATCCCAGCGGGAGCCGCGTCTCCCTTTCACACCCCGCTGCGGGAAGAAGAATCCCTTCATTTCCTTGGGACACTTATCCCGTAAGGATCTCGATCCCGAGGGCCGAGCAACAGTAACACCCTTTAAATCCATCACAGAGGGCTTAAGGCAGGATTAGCAGATGTCTCTGCAGGCTTTACACCAGGCTCTGGCTCCGGGTGGGAATTGGTCCCCGAGCCCCACGTCCTCATGGCCCCATCCTGCTTCAGGTTTCCCAGAGGAGATAAAACCAGGCTTGTTCCACTTCTGCCTGCCACCAACTCCCATCGGGGGACTGTTGCACCCTAGGCTGGCAACTCCCTTCCAGAAGTGGCAATCAGCTTTCCTTGGAGAGCTGGCTCTGGGGCAGGTCGATGGCGGGGTTGTCCCATGGCCAGGGAGGAGAGAGCTCTTCCCAGGCTCCTTCACCCCAGCGTTTTCCAGGAGGGAGAATTCCCCCTTGCTCTCCACGTTTGGGGGGATGTCCTACAGAGGGGTCCAGATATTTCCCAGCTGAAAACCTGACTTCTCCCCCTCATCCCAACCTGCCTGGCTGGTGGGCACCACCCCTATCCATCATCCCCATCGAACTGACGAGCAATTACCCGGATTGCTTTCCATTCCCGACACTTCTCCTCCTTAATTTATCTCAGGGATGTTTCCTTTCCCCCCTCCTATTTCCCTTCTACCCTCCACATCCCCTTTACCTCTCCCCATTTCCCATCTCCAAGGGCTTTTTGATCCCCCCCAGGATGGCTCTACTCCAGCACACACAAGCCTGCATAATGGCTGTTGACACCGTAACTTCATTTGAATCGATCTTGTTTGCTAATTAGCTGATTGCAGTAATTGGCATGAATTACCTCGGGGGATTCTGCCTCCCTGGGGGTGGGCAGTGGCCTGCATGTCCCACATAAGGGGTGGGAATGGCAGCAGGGAGATGGTTTCTGCTCCAGGGACACCTCTTAACGGGTATCCCAGTGACTTGTAGGGGTAAAGAAGAGTTACAGGAGGGGAACCACAGCCTGGGACAGCGATTTTTAACTCTCAGAGCGCCTGAGAGGCCCCAACATTTCAATTATATGCAGCTACTGTAGAGCCTAAAATGGGTTAATAAAGTGTCTGTTTATGGGATGGAGGGATGAGGGGATGTGACTCTTGTGTCTACCTCAAAATGTAACAGGGGGTGACTCAAACACTGGGTTAGAGAGAAACCAAATCCAGTGGCTGTTCTTAGAGGTCGTAATTCCCTTGTAAAAATTCACAGCCAAAAAAACTTCTGGAGGGTGGAACACCACTAGGTTGGGTGAGGAGGGACCAGGCAGTGTTGTGGGGAGTGTCCTCTGATGGCATCAGACCCTTCCAAAAGCAACCTCAGGAGGGAGGTATCCCTGAAAAGCTCTGAGGCTGGGGGATAACCAGGAAGGATCCGTGAGATTCCCCCCTTCCTGGTGTTTTTTGTCTAATCACCAGCTGCACAGGGAAGATGGGAAGACCTCCATGAAACCTGGAGCTGGAAACACCCCTGTTCCAGCCCCTTGGCACCCAGTGAAGAGTCAGCATTCCCCAGCAAAAGCTTGAAGGATAAAGAAGGGGGAGAGCAACTTTTCTCAAGGGCAGAAAGGACAAGGGGGAATGGCTTCCCACTGCCAGGGGGCAGGGATAGATGGGATATTGGGAAGGAATTGCTGGCTGGGAGGGTGGGGAGGCCCTGGCACAGGTTGCCCAGAGAAGCTGTGGCTGCCCCTGGATCCCTGGAAGTGTCCAAGGCCAGGTTGGAGCAACCTGGGGTAGTGGAAGGTGTCCCTGCCCAGGGCAGGAGGGTGGAACCAGATGCTCTTTAAGGTCCCTTCCAACCCAAACCATTCCACAATAACTCATTTTTTTTAAGCAGAATAACCCCGTCACTCCACAGCAAAGCACCTCACATGAGCACATTTCCATCTGTGGAGCTGCCTGGGTCATCTCACACAACCTGCCCCTGCTGGAGTTGAATGAATCTGTGAAGTGCTGCTTTGCATGAGCCATCTATTTATATTGACAGCTTCCCACGCTCCATCCCTCCAGCCCTGCATCACTTTCTGCCAGGCTCAGCTGCATCATTCCAGCTCTTCTTCTTCTTCTTCTTTCCCCCTTTTATTTTTTTTTTAATTTTATTTTTAAAATTTTTTTAATATTGCCCTGTAATTATCATCTTTCCAGTCTTCTGGGATATCACAGAGAAATCCCAGGACTTTTTAGAGAGGATGAGCAGCGGGCAACACCACTCCTTGTCCTGCTTCCATGGGACTCTCGGGAGCAAATTAATCTGAACCCGCTCTTTAAAAATGTTTATCCTTAGGCCATGCCATTGAGCGTCTTCCCGGGTTACTAATGGACCAGAAAGCTCTTGCTTGTCCCTGTGCAATGTGAGAACATCAGCCTGCTTTTTCCAAAGCCAGAAGAGAAATTATTGAGCTTTTTTTTCTCCCTCGTTATCAGCAATTTTTCTCATCTCCAGCTTGAGCTGAGGCAGTTATTTCGCCACTCTTCATTTCAGAAAATCAAATTAAAAGCCTTCTCCTCCCTGTTGTCCATGAGCCTCCAGGAGAGATCTGATATGGCCAAGGCCTGGGAAGGGGATTCGTTCATTGCAAACTGAATTGCAGAGTAAATTCTGTAAGTTTATTGAGCCAGAACACCAACAGTTTTTGTCCTGGTTGCAAGTTCTTATGTATTTTGGGTGGAGAAGAGACAGCCCAAAAAAAAACTGAGGGTCTCCAAGACCCTTTGACTCCCTGCCAAGAGGCCAGATTGTTGCCAGAGCTTTTATTCTTTACTTTAAGAGGGTGAAATTATTAGCTGGGCATCCAGCAGCTGAATAAACACCAGAAACAGGTCTCAGCCCCGTGCAGAGCCATCAGTCATGGGGGGCTGTGACGCTGTCACCTTGCCATCTGTGTGTCACCTTCGCCCCTGAAATCACACAGGGGGGGCCACAGGGACCCCAGAGCAGACACAACCCCTCTGTGCAGCCAGGCTGGCATCACCTGAGTCTTCCTTTTCCCTCTGTAACCATCCAGAGCCCTGGGCACAGGGAGAAGCGGGCGGTGCTGGATGCTCAGGGACATCCTGGGTTTGCACTAATTTACCTGGTGGTTGAGTTTCCAAACACTCAAGGAGCAGCTGGATCCATCTGTGAGGTCTTGGCAGGGTCTGTGTCAGACCTGACCAGGATTTAGCTGGCCAGGAGACGATTATCCCACTTTTCCCACTGTGGAGGAGTCGTGCTGGCGGAGCCGCTGCTGAGCAGGGACGAGTGACACGTGTGGGAGTGGCTGGATCGTCTGATCTTAGGGAGGAGCTGGGAGAGCACACGGGGCTCAGCAGAGAGAAACAGACCCTGCTTTTCCTCTCCAAAGGTTTGCAAGGTTGGACACAATGAAGTTCCCTCCTCCCTCTCTTCCCCAAAGCAGCCACATCCCGAGAGGAATTCAATGCCGCGTTTGAATCCATTCAAAACACACGTCAGGGTCAAACCTTTATAGTGCCACAAAGAAAACAAACCCAAAGACAAAAAGCCATTCTGGAGGAG
>NW_020956840.1:0-6747 GCF_003031625.1 Empidonax traillii
ATATCATGCACCTGCTGCTGGGAAAATTGAAAGATATAATGGACTGTTAAAAACAACTTTAAAAGCACTATGTGAGGGAAAATTTAAGAACTGGGATAAGCACCTAGCCAAGGCCACCTGGTTGGTAAATACTAGAGGCTCTGTCAACCGAGCTGGCCCTGCCCAAGCAGAATCCCTCCACACTGTAGATGGAGACAAAATTCCAGTTATTCACCTGAGAGGTATGTTGGGTAAAGCCGTTTGGGTTGCCCCTATCTCGGGCCAAGACAAACCCATTCGTGGAGTTGTCTTCGCTCAAGGGCCGGGGTACACATGGTGGGTGATGAGGAAGGATGGAAAGATACAGTGTGTGCCTCAAGGAAATTTATCTTTGGGAAAAAACTAACTTTGTGCTTCAAGTTGTTTTACAGACCAGTCACCAAGTGAGAGAGACCTGACCAATGCTGATACCAGTATCTGTCAATGAAACAAAAAACCAGTCCTAAACCTGAGCTGTGATAGTAACCGAAGTGCCAAGGATCCGAACCGAGCTACTGTTGATGCTGAAGTCAATCGCTTACCACAAAACAACTACTTCGAAGGACTATATATATATATATGTATATATGCGCGGGATATAAACAAATACGTAAAATATAAATGTTACGTAAAATAGTATGGAATAAGGGGTGGAGAATGTGGTGGTTTTGAATCTAGGCCTTCCTTGGTGATCAGGTTGTAACCAAGGAACCAAGGTCATGTTCCCAGTATTCCATACAATTTTACGTAAGCAAGAGTATAAATAAGGAGAGAGAGGAAGCTCTCGCTCTCTTTCTTCCGGCGGACCCAAGGTGAAGGTAACTCTACTATCGCTCTGCCCGGGTGAGGGAGTGAGGCCTGGCGCGTCTGGTTGGCCTTGAGAGGCGGACAGTGCTGTGGTAGCTGTGTGGGGTGGCTCGCTTCCTCTCGAGGGGAGTATTTAACTTTTTGTCCCTTTTTGTCCCTTTTGTATCCCTTTTTATCCCTTTTTTCCCTTTTCCCTTTCCCTTCCCTTTCCCTTTTGGGGAGTTCCCTTTGGTTGGTAGTGTGTATATAGTTTTCTCTCTCTCTATATATATAAATCTTTCATTTAAAATTTATTCGGTTTGGGTTCTTTTGGGTTTTTTTCCGGTCGGCTGGGAGAAAGTGAAAGGGAGGGGGAAGGTTTTGTCCCTGGGGTCCAGGGACTTGGCTGGGAGCCAAGTCCAACCTGGGACAACAACATAAACCCCCCAGTTTCCACTCTGAACTGTGTTCCAACCACAGCTAGCCCACAAAACTCCTCCCCCCGTTTCCTAGGAGACTAAGTTCTGGGCAATTAATGAGAGAACCAGTTCTTTTTTGTCTCTTAAGTGCTCACCAGTAGCTCTGCACGCAGTGGGCAGGGGGAAGGGAAAAATTCCTACTTAGTTTCTAGGAACCAGTAAAACCATGACACCATCTAAGGTCCCTATTCCTTGGCAACATTGTCTTAAAACCAAGACACTAAATAAGGACCAGTATTATAGATGTGAGGAAACAGTTCAATAGGAGGCTGAGTTGTTGGAGAGTGAGGTGTTAAATATGATTCTTCAACAATAAGTTCAAATTGAAGGCCCAGGCTGAGAAACCAAGATCCCGAGAACCTTGCACAGAGGTAAGGTAAAGAGAAACTCTTTTTGGTTATTTTTGCTAGTAACTGTAACATGGTATTTTTGGAAATAGGGAGTTCTCTTTTTGGGAACAGGATTGGGACTTTTTGTGGGATTCCTTGGTGTTTTGAAAGTTGGTTGGTTTTTCCCCAGTCTGTGGGCGAAAGCTTGACCTGACATGGCTGGAGAGGTCAGTGTGGGATTTGTTTGGTGGGGAAGAAGAAAGCTACTTGTATTTCACTTTTGTGGGGTGGCTTAGCCCCAGAAGTGTTTTTTCTCCACTTTGCATTTCACCCAGGGCATATGTGGTGTATTCCAGCCCATTTTTAGTTTAAGGGGAGCGGTCACTTGGTTTCCCATTGGGGAGGGTGGTAGTGGATTGGTGAATTGTACCGTTGTGTTCGCTATTTGGAGGAGAGGAGTTTCCCTCTTTGATATCCTCCTATATTGCAATACCATACCCTTTCCTAAAGCACGGTAGGTGGCACACAGTAATGAGAGCTTGCCTGGTAACTTAGAAACTGTGAGTTCAAATCTGTTGCCTAGAAGTTTTTGCCTGCCATTTTTCTGCCTGAGAGTAATTGTAAATATGGGTTGTGGGCAGTCAACAGAGCAAGAGATCTCGAAGAGATCTCCTCTTCCATTATATTGGTGTTGTTTCACTGGTCCTGGGACATCTCTTAAAAGACAGGAACTAATTAGACTAATTACACGCCTTTGGTCATTGCACGGATTAGATAAAGGGGAGATCTAGCCAAAGTTTGGATCTCTGCAAGTCTAAACTGTGTTGCAGTTTTTGTCATTCCTAAGGAAGGAAGAGAGGTAGAATAAGGTTATATACCCAGTGTTATTTCTTCTCTTTTTAAATCTCCCAGATGTAATGGAATGAAATCATGGACTACTGGCTTGATGGACAGAAATTGCTTTATTGCCCATGATCCAGTATTTTTATCTCATTCACTTTCAGCTGGGAGTGGTTAAGCAAATTAAGACAGAACACAGCTGCAAGTCACACATCCATCACTCTCTCAGGCCAACCTATCACACAGACACTACACACACAAACCTTGGAGTTTCAAGCCACCCTTTTCACACCCCCACATGGTGAAATTGCAAACTGGAGAGTTCAACTCTCCCTGGGAAGTAAATCATGGCTTAGAGAAAACAACACAAGGTCATCTGAACATTCCTCAGGTCTTTCTCAAGCTGGCATGCTACACCCAGAGTGGAAAAAGGATTATGAATCTGATAAGGCTCTTGTAGAGGTAGAACTTTTGGTCATGGTTTTAGAGGGTGGTAAAGAGAAACATTGCAAAAAGTGTTGCCCCATCAGTCAGATCTATGTCAAAAGCTTGAGTGACGAGGATATAGACCTGTTACTTGCTCCTAATATGCAAGGGGGAAATCCCAACACTGCCGCCACAAAGTCTGCCATTTTGAGCAGGACTGTCACTTCTGTGTCCACAGTTCCAGGCAATACCCTACTTCCACCTCTGCCATTAAGGTCAGAGATGGGGTCACCCCAACTACCCCCCCATCCGCGCATGCTGGCTTTCCCATTCTGTGAGGGGTGGCAGCACAAGGCGGCTTTGGAGCTACTGGGTTTACCTTCCTGAGTCACTTTTCACTTGGGAACCTAGGTGGGTCCACACTCCTGGAACAACTGGAAAAACAGAGACTGATACAGATGAAGATGAGGTGGTTTAAACTACTTTTTCTGTGTTTATTACTTGTACAATTGGTAACCATGATTCAGGTTTGGAACTGAAATTTGCATATGGCTCTAGTCCAAAATATATCCAATATTCTTCATAAAAATAACTTAGATTTGTACTAAAATACCAACAGTTGATGAGGATAAGAACTGGCCTTTAATTGGTGTCTTAATGAATGAGAGAAACATTAGGAAGGACCCTAAATTCCAGGATCACTCAAATGTTTTAGCATCTGGAAGGTAGACAGGGGTCTAGTAAGTAGTAGAGTAAACCTTGCCAATGAACTTTGTCATGCTTTCGCTTTTATATTAAACCTGCTTTTGCTAAGATCTTTGCTAGTGATTATTTGAGTAACCTAAAACACTAATTTGTGACACATTCCCACAATTTATTTTGGAAAGATGTGATGGTTGTAAAAAGCGACATTTATGATTCTTATACATATTACATATTCTATGTTTCAAAGGGGGGAATTGATGAATAACAGGAGCAAAGTTCCAGATAAGGTAAAGAACAAAACCGTTAAACAATGGAAGATATAACCACAGGAATGTAGAAAACAGAAAATTGATGGCCTAAGTCCTTGAAGGAGGGAAAACAAAAAGATAACATACTTTTATCAAGGTTGTTGCATGCTGAGCCACTCCTTTCTCCCCCAGTTTTGACTAGTTCTGTGGTGAGAATGTGCCTTTGTGATGACCTTGCTCATTGTACTATTATTAAAATAGTAAAAAACACACCCACCACTAGCTCAGACACCTTCTGCCCACAAAAAGACCACTACTTACTGAGCATGTGCAATGATTCCTTGGGACACTATGCCTTTAAATCAAAGTGGAGAAAGGACAAGACAATAACAGCCAAGTAGTGAACAGTTGCTAGATGTTTCCAGTTTTGGAACTGATTCTTCTGACAGTAAAAAAATATTATGGTCCAATGACTACTCCCACACAAAAGTACCCAGGACAGAAAACTGTTGCTGGTCTTCATTTTACCCTTGCAGCCTATCAACTGCATCACCAATACTGGGGCTATGTGCTTTCCTTCCCAACTAAATGTACCATTGCTCTCTCTCACTCAAACCCATCTCCAATACTGTAAATGTCTATGTCTGTCACCAACTCCACACTCAATGAGGTCCCCATCTCTGTACTTGGTGCCACCCCATCATATGCTTTTGATGTCCTCAAGCATTTCAAGGTCCCCATCCCCTCGCTTAGTACATACTAGTCTTCACACTTAGTGTTCTCTACACACAATGCACCTGACCTTGTTCCTGTGCTTGCCACTTCAGGTGTGCATGTGATTGACAAGATCCCTGTCAATACAAGCAAGGCCACCTTCCCCTGAATCCCAGAGTAGCTGAGGTTGGAGGGCACTTCTGGAGACCATTTATTTCAAGTGCCTGCTTAAGCAGGCTGTCCAGGCCCTTAGCCATCCGGGGTGGGCCTATCTCAAAGGCTGGTGACTCCACAGCCTCTCTGGGTGACCTGTGCCATCAGTGCAGCCTCTTCTGGGTGCAAGAGCAGCTTATCCCCATAGGTGCTGAGGGCTCAACCCCAGCATCAATGCTTTAGACCCACCCCTGTGAGGCAATGTCTGTGTCACAGGGGATAGCAGGCAGCTGAGGACACCCTTGCCTGTATTTGGGGCGCATGCAGATGAGTGGAGGCAATTTTACAGCGGTCACCGTGACGTCCAAGGCCTCAGTAAAGGGCTGATGGACTCTGGCTATGCATCAGTGTGACCTGGTGAAGTGAGCAGCGAAGAAAGGGGCTTGCTTAGCGCTGCTGAGAGAGGAGGGGAGCCTCACACCTCAGGGCTCTGGGGCTTCGGCAGCAAGCTCACCCACATCCTGCTGCTCCCTTGAAAGGGGGAAAGGAGCAAAACGAGGCTCACCAGTGATGAGCAACAGGATGGTGTGCCAAAACTTGAGAAAACCAGCACTAATGGGGTCCCTCAATCTGCTTCATGAGATATTGGCTACAATGTACCACAACTGAAATGCTTCTACACCAATGCACGCAGCATGAAGAACAAACAAGAGGAGCTCAAAACTTTGGCACAGTCCCAGAGATTTGATATCACTGGCATAAGTGAAACCTGGATGAAACTTGTGATTGAAGTGCCCCATTGGATGGTTACAGGCTCTTCAGGAGGGATAGGCAGAGCAGAAGAGGTGGAAGGGTGGCACTGTATGTAAGAGTTAGAATGTATAGAGCTCACAGTGGGAAACAGCACAGTTGAGAGCCTCTGGATAGGAAGGTTTGAGGTTCTGGAGCAGGTCCAGAGAAGAGCAACAAGGCTGGTGAAGGGACTTGAGCACAAGTCCTATGAGGAGAGGCTGAGAGAGCTGGGGTTGTTTAGTCTGGAGAAGAGAAGGCTCAGGGGAGATCTCATCACTCTCTACAACTACCTGAAAGGAGGTTGTAGCCAGGTGGGGGTCGATCTCTTCTCCCAGGCAGCTATCAGTAAGACAAGAGGGCATGGTCTCAAGCTCTGCCAGTGGAGGTTTAGGTTAGATATTAGGAAGAAACTCTGTACAGAGAGGGTAATCAGGCATTGGAATGGGCTGCCAAGGGAGGTGGTGGATTCTCCATCCCTGGAGATATTTAAGAAGAGACCGGATTGTGGGAGGAACATGATGAATGTGTGAGCAATTTATATTGTGTGTGGTACTTTTATAGACTTTTATAAACTTTTACATAGTTTTATAGGTACTATAAGTTATAGGTCCCAAGATGGCTGTGGGTGTCTTTTCGAGACCAAAGAGAAATTGGTGCCAAGAAGAAGGTGGAGTTCGATAAAGTAAACAATTGCCTTGTTATCTGTTAATAACCAATTATGAAGGTATTTGTAATGGATGTTTACAGCTGGACAGTAGCCTGTAACCAATTGTATGCTTCTTGTCATGAGACCTTGTTCACAGATTCTATAAAAACCCTGAGCTATCCTAATAAATCGGACATATTTTAGATCTCATAGATCGTGTATGTATGTTCCGGAGCCTCCCCGTCAAAACCGGATGTGGCACTTAGTGCCATAGTCTAGTAACTGTGGTGGGTAGTGGATCAAGGGTTGGACTTGATGGTCTCAGAGGTCCTTTCCAACCCATCTGATTCTATGATTCTATGATTGTATGATAAGAATCAAGGGGCAAACAAATAATGCGGATGTCATTGTGGGAGTCTACCATAGACCTCCCATCCAGGATGATGACACTGACGAATTATTATTTGAGGAACTAAGGGACACTTCCAAATCAATTGCCCTTGTCCTTATGGGGGACTTCAACTTGCCAGAACTTAACTGGGAGCATCACACAGCCTGTTCAAGCCGGACCAGAAGATTCCCAATAAAGCTGGATGACAACTTTATGGAAC
>NW_020956840.1:7077-11417 GCF_003031625.1 Empidonax traillii
CATCCAGGATGATGACACTGACGAATTATTATTTGAGGAACTAAGGGACACTTCCAAATCAATTGCCCTTGTCCTTATGGGGGACTTCAACTTGCCAGAACTTAACTGGGAGCATCACACAGCCTGTTCAAGCCGGACCAGAAGATTCCCAATAAAGCTGGATGACAACTTTATGGAACACCTAAGGGAGCCAACTCAGAGAGGTGCCCTCCTTGATCTGCTTCTTGTCAACAGAGTGGATCTCGTGAGCAAAGTGGAGATTGGTGGCCATCTTCGCCACAGTAACCACCAGTTTAAAATCTCTGTTGACAGGAGGAAAAGTGCCAGCAAAATCCCAACTCTGGACATGAGGAGAGCAGACTTCAGGATGCCCAGGGAATTAGTAAGTAAGGTCCCCTGGGAAAATGTTTTTGCAGGTGCTGGGGTCCATCAGTGCTGGTCGCTTTTCAAACATCACCTCCTAAAGGCACAGGAGCAGGCAATTCCCACATATTGGAAGTCCAGCAGGTGAGGCAGAAGGTTGGCTTGACTGAGAAGGGATCTTCTCTTGGAAATAAGGGGGAAAAGGAAGGTGTATGTCCAGTGGAAACAAGGTCAAGTGACATAGGAAGAATTCAGAGATGCTGCTTCCCACTGTAGGAAGAAAATTGGTGCGGCCAAAGCTCAGGGATGGGGCAACCCTGGATGTATGTACAGATAGGGGAATGAGATGCTGGAAAGCAGTGCCATGGAAAGGGACCTAGGGGTCCTGGTTGATGGCAAATTGAATGTGAGTCAACAGTGTTGTAAAAAATTGTAAACACCTGTGTTCAGGAGCACGCGGTGGTATTCCTGAAAGCTTGGAGGCTCATTAAAACCTTTTGTATCCTTATCTTACCTCCTACCTAATTTGACTTGCAGTTTTTTCCTCTGCAGCCTTTTAGGAAACAGTTTTGGTGGAACCCGTACAGGGAACATTGGGGCCTGTGCTCCTCTAGATCGGGACATTCCGTTTCGCAGGGATTTCTTCCTCGACCGGCATATTTTGGAGGGTTCCTGTTCCGATCTCGAGAAGCCCACTTCTTTGGAACTGCACACAGAGGTAAGATAAGGAGCAGCTCCTGGGGAATTTTTATTAGCAGCTGCGAGAAGGAGTTTTCTCCAGGGCTAGGGAATATGGTGCGACTGGGAAGGAAAACTTGGACTTGGTCTCAAAAATTTGCTAAAGTCAGTGTTTTCTCAGTCTGTGGGCAAACGGGTTTTTGCCAGGGAGGGCAGTGATACTGTCCAGGAAACCTCAGTCGGGACAGGCAGGGGAGAGCTCAGGAGTGTTGTATTTCGTTTTGGCCAGGCATGGCTGCGAAGCAGGGAGAGGTCTTCCCGTATTGAAGTCCTAAGTTCCTGCCTGAACCTGGTGGTGCTTGGGTAGAGAGCTGGCACGGTGCGTGAGGCTGTGAGTTCTAGACCTGGGTCTGTCGAGTTTTTTTCCTGTCTGTTGTTCGTTATCATGGGCTGCACGCGGTCTGGGGAGAAGATCCCAGAGGGAACCCCCTTGCCTTTAGTTTTACAGCATTGGGACAATTTAACTGGCCCTGAAACATCTTTTAAAAAACTGGAGTTAATTAGGCTATCTATAAGTATTTGGCCTTGGAATGGGCAACTAAGAGGAGTAGTGTGGCCAAAGTTTGACTCTTTTGAATTAAATACAGTATTATGGTTTGTGAAAAACAGTCTCTAAATATTCCCCAATTTGTGAGAAACAGAGTCTCAGGATATAATCAGTTTTCAAATTGGAATTTATTATATGATAAAAGCAAATAGCATGCTGGGCAATAGAAAGATTCTGCACACCTGACAGAGTATTTGACTAATATTTATTCTACCTACTTCATGCATATTTATTACATGATATACATATACAATTACCTTATGTTTATTTTCACAACTAGAGCTAGGTTGTTATCTCTACAACAGTGATACTTCTCCTATAATTCATACATTCTTAGACCACAAGATGCCTAAAAGGTCATATAATTCATTTTAGGAAAGCAGAGATGGTTTATAGCTTTTGATCTTGATGACCTTACAAATGGTCTGCTTTATTTCTTTATGGGGATGTAATTAAGTTTTACAATCTGTTTGTTTTATTCTTTTATTGACATGAATTTATGGCTATGTATATGACAATCCCTCCCCCTTTTTCATTAACTTAATAATTCGTGTCTTTTGCTCTAATTTTGACAATATTAATTTTGCATGTTCTTTATTTTGGTTTGTTGGATCCTGGGCAATTAATAACACTTTGACTCTTTTTGCAGTTTCTGGATCCATTGGCATAGTAGATATCTGTATTCCCTGTACTATTGAGACTATCAATTTTATAAAACAGAGAATCAAACATGATAAAATATAATAATAATTAAAATACATCATTGTCTCATTGTATATAGTAATAGAGTTAAAAGTTTTTGAATGTCTTTAGTCTCCATTTGCAGGTCTTCACTTGAATTTTTATTTTCCAATTCTCTGTTGCCTGCGTTGTCTGCACAGGTTTCAGGGCTTTTTTAATTCTGGTGTAAAGTATTTGAAGAAGTTGCTTTTTTAATTTTGATTGTAGTGTAAGTAGTCAGCAACACTTGATACGGACTTCTCCTCTTTTGGCTCCAGGGGTTCACCTGTAAAAGATCTTACATACACATAGTTTTTGGGTACAATAATATGAATTGGACCATTGGGGCCATGAACTTGTGTCTTAAGGACTAGTTTTTCAACATTTTAAGTTGTTTTTGCAAATGTATAATATAATTTATTAATGTTTCTGTTCTCCCTTTACTTGACACATCTTCCTATACTATATAGAGCTTTTCGAAAAGTTTTTTTGGTTTTTTTTTTTATTAGTTTGGTAAGGACACACCCCAGACCAATCTGAAAAAGTGTCAGTGAAAACGAGCAAATATTTAAACCCCCCTTTTCTGGGCAGTTCTGAAAAACCAATTTGCCATTGTTGTCTGGGATAATTACCTTTTCTTATTTGCCCAAGTTGAATTTTGTTATGGGTCCTTAGGTTGTTCTGCAGGCAAATTTCATACTGCTGAGTCACCTGTCTCACAGTGGTATAGAGGTTTTGTGCTATTATAATCTGGCTTAGATATTTGCATAGAGCTTCTGCTCCCCAATGTGTTTTCTTGTGTTCTGCCATGATAAGGGCCTATAAAATAGAAGAGGGTATTATCAACTCACCCTCCGGTGTCTTGACTCTTTTGTTTTCTTTTATTTCTCTTTCTAAATACTGGATTGACTTCTGGTCTTCTTTAGAGTATCTCAGCTTTATATTAGACTGCTGAATTTGAATCTTACCATCAGGGATCAAAGATTGGATTTTGCTTTCTTCTGCTTCAGCTGCCCTTTTCACCTCTCGATCAGTCATGGCATTTCCTCTCTCATGGTCAGTAATGCCCTTTTAGTGAGCTTTGCAATGCACAATAGCAACTTTTTCTGACAACTGGAATGCTTGTAATTGTTCAAGGATTTCATCTGAATATTTAATCGACTGTCCTTGCCCAGATAATAGTCTTCTTTCTTTTCAAATTGCCCCATGAGCATGAACGACTCCAAATGCATATTTTGAGTCTGTCCAGATATTTATCTTCTTTCCTTTTGCGAGCTGCAGTGTTCAGATTAGGGCTATAATTTCTGCTTTTTGGGTTGAGGTGTTGACAGGGAGGGCTCTTGCCTCTATTACCTCATTTACAGTGGTTACTGCATATCCAGCCTTACGTACTCCTTTCCAGATGAAACTGCTCCCATCTATGAACCAGGAGTCCTCAGCATCCTCCAGGGGTTCCTCTTTAAGTCCGGTCGCTGGATACACTGCCTCTATTGCCTCTCGGCAGTCATGTAACTGTATCTCTGGTGGTCCCCTGGAGAAAAGAAGCTGGATTGACAATATTAATTACCACTATTTCTATATCATCCTGTTCAGTCATTATGGTCTGGTATTTCAGAAAGAGTTGACAGCCAATTACCTCCTTTTACTTCTAATATTTATTACATTGTATGAGAGACTATGACTGTAATTTTCTGGCCCAGTGTGAACTTTGTGCTTCTTATATGTTGGTTATCACAGCTGTTACTGCCCTTAGACAGTTGGGCCACCCCCGACTTATTTCGTCTAATTGCTTGGAAAAAGTAGGCTACTGGTCCCACATTTTGAGCTAAAATTCCAAGGGCAACTCCTTGTTTTTCATGGGAAAAAGCAAAAAGGGTTTGGTAACATTTTGTAACCCAAGGACTGGAGTCCTTATCAACTCAAGAAAGGCTTTGTGAACTTCCTTACCCCAAGTGAGTATTTTGGACTCACC